>NC_041214.2:36612832-36613953 GCF_002837175.3 Physeter macrocephalus
TTTGAATTATAGTTTTCTCAGGGTATATGCCCAGTAGTGGGATTGCTGGGTCATATGGTAGTTCTATTTGTAGTTTTTAAAGGAACCTCCATACTGTTCTCCATAGTGGCTGTATCAATTTACTTTCCCACCAACAGTGCAAGAGGGTTGCCTTTTCTCCACACCCTCTCCAGCATTAATTGTTTCTAGATTTTTTGATGATGGCCATTCTGAGCGGTATGAGATGATATCTCATTGTAATTTTGATTTGCATTTCTCTAATGATTAATGATGTTGAGCATTCTTTCATGTGTTTTTTGGCAATCTGTATATATTCTTTGGAGAAATGTCTATGTAGGTCTTCTGCCCATTTTTGGATGGGGTTGTTTGTTTCCTTGATATTGAACTGCATGTGTTGCTTGTATGTTTTGGAAATTAATCCTTTGTCAGCTGCTTCATTTGCAAATATTTTCTCCATTCTGAGGGTTGTCTTTTCATCTTGTTTATGGTTTCTTTTGTTGTGCAAAAGCTTTTAAGTTTCATTAGGTCCCATTTGTTTATTTATGTTTTAATTTCCATTTCTCTAGGAGGTGGGTCAAAAAGAATCTTGCTGTGATTTATGTCATAGAGTGTTCTGCCTATGTTTTCCTCTATGAGTTTGATAGTGTCTGGCCTTACATTTAGGTCTTTAATCCATTTTGAGTTTATTTTTGTGTATGGTGTTAGGGAGTGTTCGAATTTCATCCTTTCACATGTAGCTGTCCAGATTTCCCAGCAACACTTATTGAAGAGGCTGTCTTTTCTCCACTGTATATTCTTGCCTCCTTTATCAAAGATAAGGTAACCATATGTGCATGGGTTTATCTCTGGGCTTTCTATCCTTTTCCATTGATATATGTTTCTGTTTTTGTGCCAGTACCATACTGTCTTGATTACTGTGGCTTTGTAGTATAGTCTGAAGTCAGGGAGCCTGATTCCTCCAGCCTTGTTTTTCTTTCTCAGGATTGCTTTGGCTATTTGGGGTCCTTTGGGTTTCCATACAAATTGTGAAATTCTTTGTTCTAGTTCTGTGAAAAATGCCAGTGGTAGTTTGATAGGGATTGCAATGAATCTGTAGATTGCTTTGGGTAGTAGAGTCATTT
>NC_041214.2:36613966-36644625 GCF_002837175.3 Physeter macrocephalus
TTTCTTAGGTAGGTTTATTCCTAGATATTTTATTCTTTTTGATACAATGGTAAATGGGAGTGTTTCCCTAATTTCACTTTCAGATTTTTCATCATTAGTGTATACGAATGCAACAAATTTCTGTGCATTAATTTTGTATCCTGCTACTTTACCAAATTCATTGATTAGATCTAGTAGTTTTCTGGTAGCATCTTCAGGATTCTTTATGTGTAGCATTATGTCATCTACAAACAGTGACAGCTTTTTTTTTTTTTTTTTTGCGGTACGCGGGCCTCTCACTGCTGTGGCCTCTCCCGTTGCGGAGCACAGGCTCAGCGGCCATGGCTCACGGGCCCAGCCGCTCCGCGGCATGTGAGATCTTCCCGGACCGGGCCACGAACCCGTGTCCCCTGCATCGACAGGCGGACTCTCAACCACTGTGCCACCAGGGAAGCCAAACAGCTTTACTTCTTTACCAATTTGGATTCCTTTTCTTTCTTTTTCTTCTCTGATTGCTATGGCTAAAACTTACAAAACAATGTTGAATAATAGTGGTGAGAGTGGGCAAACTTATCTTGTTCCTGATCTTAGTGGAAATGGTTTCGGTTTTTCACCACTGAGGACAATGTTGGCTGTGGGTTTGTCATATATGGCCTTTATTATGTTGAGGAAAGTTCCCTCTATGCCTACTTTTTGGAGTGTTTTTATCATACGTCGGTGTTGAATTTTTTTGAAAGCTTTCTCTGCATCTATTGAGATGATCATATGGTTTTTCTCCTTCAATTTGTTAATATGGTGTATCACGTTGATTGATTTGCATATATTGAAGATGCTTGCATTCCTGGGGTAAACCCTACTTGATCATAGTGTATGATTCTTTTAATGTGCTGTTGGATTCTGTTTGCTACTATTTTGTTTAGGATTTTTGCATCTAGGTTCATCAATGATATTGGCCTGTGGTTTTCTTTTATTGTGACATCTTTGTCTGGTTTTGGTATCAGGGTGATTGTGGCCTTGTAGAATGAGTTTGGGAGTGTTCCTTCCTCTACAATTTTCCGGAAAAGTTTGAGAAGAATGAGTGTTAGCTCTTCTCTAAATGTTTGATAGACTTCACCTGTGAAGCCATCTGGTCCTGGACTTTTGTTTGTTGGAAGATTTCTAATCACAGTTTCAATTTCATTACTTGTGATTGGTCTGTTCATATTTTCTAATTCTTCCTGGTTCAGTCTTGGAAGGTCACACCTTTCTAAGAATTTGTCCATTTCTTCCAGGTTGTCCAATTTATTGGCATAGGGTTGCTTGTAGTAGTCTCTTAGGATGCTTTGTATTTCTGCAGTCTCCATTGTAACTTCTCCTTTTTCATTTCTGATTTTATTGATTTGAGTCCTCTCCCTCTTTTTCCTGATGAGTGTGGCTAAAGGTTTATCAATTATTTTTATCTTCTGAAAGAACTGGCTTTTAGTTTTATTGATCTTTGCTATTGTTTTTTGTTTCTATTTCATTTATTTCTGCTCTGATCTTTATGATTTCTTTCCTTCTACTAACTGGATTTTGTTTGTTCTTCATTCCCTTGTTCCTCTAGGTATAAGGTGAGTTAGTTTTCTTGATCTTTGCTATCGTTTCCTTCATTTCTTTTTCATTTATTTCTGATCTGATCTTTATGATTTCTTTCCTTCTGCTAAATTTGGGGGTTTTTTGTTCTTCTTTCTCTAATGGCTTTAGGTGTAAATTTAGGTTGTTTATTTGAGTTGTTTCTTGTTTCTTAAGATAGGATTGTATTGCTGTAAACTTCCCTCTTAGAACTGCTTTTGCTGCATCCCATAGGTTTTGGGTAATTGTGTTTTCATTGTCAGTTGTTTCTAGGTATTTTTTGATTTGCTCTTTGATTTCTTCAGTCATCTGTTGGTTATTTAAGCATATTGTTTAGCCTCCATGTTTCTGTATTTTTTACAGATTTCTTCCTGTAATTGATATCTAGTCTCATCGCATTTTGGTCAGAAAAGATACTTGATACGATTTCAATTTTCTTCAATTTACCAAGACTTGATTTGTGACCCAAGATATGATCTATCCTGGAGAATATTCCATGGGCACTTGAGAAGAATGTGTATTCTGTTATTTTTGATCAATGTCCTATAAATATCAATTAAGTCCATCTTGTTTAATGTATCATTTAAAGCTTGATAGTAGTCTTTGTTTTAAAGTCTATTTTGTGCGATATGGGAATTGCTACTCCAGCTTTCTTTTGATTTCCGTTTGCATGGAATATCTTTTTTCCATCCCCTCACTTTCAGTCTGTATGTGTCCCTAGGTCTGAAGTGGGTCTCTTGTAGACAGCATATATACAGGTCTTGTTTTTGTATCCATTCAGCCAGTCTGTGTCTTTTGGTTGGAGCATTTAATCCATTTACATTTAAGGTAATTATTGATATGTATGTTCCTATTACCATTTTCCTAATTGTTTTGGGTTTATTATTGTAGGTCTTTACCTTCTTTTGTGTTTCCTGCCTAGAGAAGTTCCTTTAGCATTTGTTGGAAAGCTGGTTTGGTGGTGCTGAATTCTCTTACTTTTGCTTGTCTGTAAGTGTTTTAATTTCTCTGTTGAATCTGAGTGAGATCCTTGCTGGGTAGAGTAATCTTGATTGTAGGTTTTTCTCCTTCATCACTTTAAATATGTCCTGCCCCTCCCTTCTGGCTGGCAGAGTTTCTGCTGAAAGATAAGCTGTTAACCTTATGGGGATTCCCTTATGTGTTACTTGTTGTTTTTCCCTTGCTGCATTTAATATTTGTTCTTTGTATTTAATTTTTGATAGTTTGATAAATATGTGTCTTCATGTGTCTCTCCTTGGATTTATCCTGTATGGGACTCTTTGTGCTTCCTGGACTTGACTAACTATTTCCTTTCCCATATTAGGGAAGTTTTCAACTGTAATCTCTTCAAATATTTTCTCAGTCCCTTTCTTTTTCTCTTCTTCTTCTGGGACCCCTATAATTCGAATGGTGGTGTGTTTAATGTTGTCCCAGAGGTCTCTGAGACTGTCCTCAATTCTTTTCATTCTTTTTTCTTTATTCTGTTCTGCAGTAGTTATTTCCACTGTTCTATCTTCCAGGTCACTTTTCCGTTCTTCTGCCTCAGTTATTTTGCTATTGATCCCTTCTCGAGAATTTTTAATTTCATTTATTGTGTTGTTCATCACTGTTTGTTTGCTCTTTAGTTCTTCTAGGTCCTTGCTAAAGGTTTCTTGTATATTCTCTATTATATTTCCAAGATTTTGGATCATCTTTGCTATCATTATTCTGAATTCGTTATCAGGTAGACTGCCTATTTCCTCTTCATTTGTTAGGTCTGGCGGGTTTTTGCCTTGTTCCTTCATCTGCTGTGTGTTTCTCTGTCTTCTCATTTTGCTTAACTTACTGTTTTTTGGATCTCCTTTTCACAGCCTGCAGGTTCGTAGTTTCCATTGTTTTTGGTGTCTGTCACCAGTGGCTAAGGTTGGTTCATTGGGTTGTGTAGGCTTCCTGATAGAGGGGACTAATGCCTGTGTTCTGGTGGATGAGGCTGGTTCTTGTCTTTCTGGTGAGCAAGTCCACATGTGGTAGTGTGTTTTGGGGTGTCTGTGGCCTTATTATGATTTTAGGCAGCCTCTGTACTAATGGATGGGGTTGTCTTCCTGTCTTGCTAGTTTTTTGGCATAAGGTGTCCTGCACTGTAGATTGCTGATCATTGAGTGGAGCTGTGTCTTGGCGTTCAGATGGAGATCTCTGGGAGATTTTTGCCATTTGGTATTATGTGGAGCTTGTAGGTCTCTTGTGTACCAGTGTCCTGAACTTGGCTCTTCCACTTCAGTGGCACAGCCCTGACACCTGGCTGGAGCACCAAGAGCCTGTCCTCCACATGGTTTTCATGCTACCTTAGTCTCGAAGCTCCTGCCCCTGCTCCTCAGGCTGGTCTCCTCACTTCTTTTGCACCAGTTTCTGTTCCAGGGTTTTGAGAGTCACTATTCAATATTGGGAAGTGATCTTTTATGAAAAAGGTTGTTAGGTTATTAACTCTTCACTTATGTCAAAGTCTTTGTCAGGAATTCTCTGTTCTTGAGAGTTAAGGGTTTAGTTCCTTATTCTCCTCTCTCTCTCTCTCTCTCTCTCTCTCTCTCTCAAAGCCCAGGGACAGTCTTTTTTGAAACACTGGAATTAGAACATTTCTTTGATGATCTTATATTCATTGGTCTGGAAGGGATGTAGAGACCAGTTTATTCCCAGTCCCTTGGTGGTGTGATTCAAAACGGTGAAGAAATATTGCTGCCTGCTCCTCCTTTTTTGTCACTTCCCAAAGAAGAAAATGTATATAATTATATGGACATGCCATTCAGTGCTGTGTGACCTTTGAAGGAAGAAGCTCTTCCTTATTGCTCCTCCAAAACCTCTTCCCTTAGCTTACACCCCATATCTCATGTTCTCATGCTCAGCACAGATGAGATCAAGTTATCTTCTGTGGTCTGTTCTAGGGAGTTCCCTGTACACCTGGAGATGCTGTGCCATCTTCACTGGGTTGTGGGAAACTCCATGCCAAATGTCAGTCTTTGTTGATTTTTGGATCAAGCATGAGCTAAATTGTTCATGAATTCCTGGGCTTAGTTGTCCAACTGCCACTGCACCTGAAGTGTCCTTTTTCCTTTAGGTGATTGCTGAGGAATTATCTGGCAATGATGACTACGTTGAGCTTGCCTTCAATGCACGGAAATTGGATGACAAGGTAAAGTGTTTGGTATCGGCTTTATTGAAGGTAGTAATAAAACTAGCACACAAAGCTTAATAAGATTCTCCCTCACAGCTATTTTTTCCCTTTCAACTCACATTATTAAACACATCAAAGATTTCAGAGAGGTCTGCAAAGTTAAGCTTCTCCCAAATTGAGAAGCAGTTAATGAGAAGTGGGAGGGACTATAATTAAAACAGGACCACTTTATTACACTAAGACTTCATTTCTTCCCAAATGCCACAGGTCATATGTGCATAAGTAAATGCAATTTAACCACAGTGCTAGGAACTTTTCAAAGGAAAAGAGGAGATGTGAAAGGGAAGAAAAGTAACATTTATTAAGCCTCTATATTTGCCTGGTTAAGAGCCTTTTAAGTATGATCACAGTTAGTCATTCTTATAGCACCCATGTAACAGGTATTATTAACCCTGTTTAGACCTTGGTGAAGAAACAGATTCAAAGATGAAGTAATTGTCTAAAGTCACTCCATGTGTTATCCAGATAGTCCAAGAAAGAGACAACAAGACAGGGTTAACAATGCAAGGATTTTATTAGAAGAAATGCTTGTGTAGGGAACATTGGGAGGAAATCTGGGAGAGGTGACAGACCACAATGTAAGTCTGAATATAAGTAAAGGAGAGCAGGAGAGAAGTGGCAGCTCCTGCAATGCAATGTAGTCTAAGGAAGGTTCCACAAGGCCATCAAGGAGTCCTAGAGCAAAAGTTAGCCAGCAAGAGAGTCCTGTGTCTCCCATGAGTGCCTTTATATCCCCTACACACACAGTACTGGTTGGGAGAAGCTCACAGTCAGCCTGGCCTCCGAGTGAGGGCAGGGCTGGATTTCAGAGCACAGCAGCTGGAGTCCATGGTAGGTTACACTCCCTGGAGTGGGAGGTCTGCAAAGCACATGCTCATGGCCACAATACCCTGCTAGTTGGTGGTGAAACTGAGGACTCAGTCCCATGTCAGTCTGACTCCCATCTGTACTCTTTCTGTTGTATCTCACGACTTCCACCCTATCACAGGCCGTATGAGTCTTGTATATACAGAAAAAGTTCTACAGTCTCCACCCCTTTAAAAAAAAGTTTCCTCTCCAACCTCACCATATATTTATTATTTTCCTCCAACCATATCCTTGAGTCAAAAAGCACATCATATCCATAAATGTATTCACAAAGGACTCCATTTTCCAAGCGTACAACTAAGGAAGAGGCGATACGGGGATGTGGGACTGCTTTTTCAAACAATTGCTTACAGGCATTAGGCTGGAAAAGGTAAAGCACTCAAGCAATTCCCCATAGCCTTAAGCAGCAGTTTATGTCCTGGCATAGTTCATTTTCACCTACAAAAAGTACTCAGTCCATTTATGCATTCATTAATTCACTCTCTTATTTGTTCATTTATCCACTCATTCATCATTCATTTACCAAACCTTTGTTGTATGCTTGTTATGCATCAGTTGGCAGGAAAAGGGCACACTTTGAACTTCTCTTACACCCACAACCTTGAATTCACCATCTAAGTGACACATCAATTTAAACAACAAGTGATATAATGATACTAGAGCCATAAGAGGATGATACACAATCAGAGAATCCTGAAAAGGGTAATCCATTCTGCCTGGGGACATTAGGAAAGACTTTGTTCTTAAGAAAGAATTATATTTGGATGTTTTTGTCCTGAGGGGATTGTGTGACACTTTCACAAACTGCTACCTTTTGACATTAGGTGAGCAAGGTGCTGGGAACTGTAAAGTGCATTGATGTCTGTGGGGTGTAAGCTCTTATCCCTCACTTCCTGTGATCATCGTGCTCTTTCTCTCCCGTCATCTTCAAGTTTCAGAATAACTCACCAGACTGCTTTGTAGCATCTTTCCTGGTGACAATTATAAGCCATTGGGTCAGTGTGTTGCAGTTTTAAACTACTCACTTAATGGCTTATAATGGCTTCTTTCCACTTAGTCATGTCCTCTAGCTGACTTATGTTATAATGCAAGGGGCCATGGGGGTTTGTTAGTGGGTCCATTGGCTCTAAGGTGTTTGAGCAGTTTCCCTTCATTCAAATGAGCACTTGCTTGCTCACAGAACTGAAAGAGCCCCATGCAGCACTTACCGTGGTTCTCGATGGCCGTTCCCACCCTCGGCTGTGCCGATTGCCCAGGGCCCTCAATTGCTCATTGCTGAGACCCCAATACCATGGAGCTGGAGACCCCAGGTCCTCCATAATATGGTGGTATCTTTCCCAGACTCAGTCACCAAGAGGGGAGTGGGCCCTGTTCAGACCAAAGCAGAGGCCATTGCTCCAGTGGACTGGGGGGTGAATGGTCTCAAGTGGAGAGAGGGCAAAGTTGTAGAGTTGAGGAGCAAGATGGTACCATGAAGATCATCTCACACAACCTCTTCAGGAAACAGAGGCTCAGCAATGCCGGATGACTTACACAAAGACATTGCTGCCCGGTTATCTATTGCTGCATCACAAACCACCTCAAAACCGGGCAACTTATACTAACAACTACTTTATTATATGTCATAATTTTGAGGTTAGAAATTCAGGCAGGTTTCAACTGGGCAATTCTTCAGTTATACTCAGCTGGTGGAGGAGCTTTACTCACATGCCTGGCACATGGGATGACTGGAAGGCTGGGATCCACCAGCTCAGTCAGCTAGACTGCCTTCATGGTGGTCTTAGGTTTGTCACACTTTCTACATTGTGGCTGGCTTTTCCCAAAGAGAACATCCCAAGAGAAGCAGGGAAAAGCTGTGTGGCCTTTTCTGACCTAGTCTTCAAAGTCATGCAAGTGAGTCATAAGGCAGCCCAGAGTCGAGGAGAGGAGAGCGACTCCATGCCTTGATGGGGGAGTCATAATATAGAAAAGAGTGTGGACAGTGGACATTGTAGTGGAAAATCAACCTGCCACAGTATTTTTGTGATAGAATCAGAATAATAGAGGACAATTATTTCATGTTACAGCTGGTAAGAGTGTTCCCAGTGGTTCTCAAGGAGGACCTCCTTCTAGCCTTTAGCACTAAATGAGGGTGTAGCTACCTGCATGTTAACAGTTAATCTTATATTAATTGAGAAAATAGACCATGACTAAAAGCCACTGAAATAAACAAATCTCTTAATTTAAAACATTTTGCCAACTAGTATCATGAGAGCAACTAATTTCTATATACATTTGAAAAATTGCAATATGGTAGAAAGCTCTGCCTAATACAATTGCCCTCTTTTAAGTATGAGAACATCGAGGTTCAGAGATGTGAAATGACTTACCAAAGGCCACACACACACACACACACACACACACACTCACAGATAATTAGTAACAGAGAGGGACTCAATCAGGTTGCCTAACTACAATCTAAATCTTCTTCAGGGCAGAGGGTTAATGAATACAAGTTGGATTGATCTTGGGCTGTGGAGAACTTGGTTATGTTCCCATGTATTTTAGGGAAGTGGGGAGCCAGAGAAGAGGAAGGTGAGTGTATGTATGCTACAAGGCAGCAGTCCTCAAGGTGTGCTCCCAGGTCCCAAGACCATTTCAGAGAATGCATGAGGTCAAAACCATTTTCATAGCAATACTGGGACATTATTTTCTTTCTTCACTCTCATTCTGTCACATGTGTACAGTGGTTTTCCAGAAGCTATATGATGCCTAGTATCACAACAGATTGAATGCAACAATAGATATGAGAATCCGGCTGCTTTCTATTGATTCAGTCATTAAATTGATCTACAAAGATGTAAAATAATATTCTCCTGACAATTTTATACATTTGGAAAATATAATTATTTTCCATTAAAATGTTATTTTTTATATGATGTCATAGGTTTATCTTTATTACTTTTAAAATGATATAACAAATGAATATTTTTAAAATTTCTGTTTTAATTTATAATATGGTAAAATATTGACAGATATAATCCACATAAACAAAAGGTCCTTGGTGTCCTCAATAATTTTTAAGAGTGTGAAAGTGTCCTGAAACCAAAAAGTTTGAGAACTGCTATTGTGGAGTATAATAGTACTTTTGCAAACCACAATGACAGATAATGTCCCTTTTTTGTCATTTTCTGTCATTTTAAACTCCCCTTTCCAATGCTGTCCAGGAAACCAGCAGCTATTTATTCAGGACGGAAATCCAGAGTCCTTGAAATCTGAGAAGTAGGCTTCATGAGAGCCGCATATAAAATAGACGAGGCTTGCAAGAAATAACTTATTTGTCTACTGTTAATGCAATTCACTTTGTGGAGAGATAGGCTTTTTAACTCCTAAATCACATTTATTACATTAGCAGCTGGTTGGTGATTAATCTAACAAGTAGAGATATGAATGTACTCCCTTTGGAACATTCAAGCTGACAAAGTGTTCTTTGTCCTCCCTTTCCTGAGAAAGTATTCATGACGGTGTGTTGGACCTGATTCTCACACTGGTGCTCCTCATATATGTAATCATGATCATTATAAGCTGTATTTTTTTTAAACCCCACATTTGTTTATTTATTTATTTTTGGCTGTGTTGGGTCTTCGTTTCTGTGCGAGGGCTTCCTCTAGTTGTGGAAAGCGGGGGCCACTCTTCAGCAGTGCACGGGCCTCTCACTATCGCGGCCTCTCCCGTTGCGGAGCACAGGCTCCAGACACGTAGGCTCAGTAGTTGTGGCTCACGGGCCTAGTTGCTCCGCGGCATGTGGGATCCTCCCAGACCAGGGCTCGAGCCCATGTCCCCTGAATTAGCAGGCAGATTCTCAACCACAGTGCCACCAGGGAAGCCCTAAGCTGTATTTTTTAATATTGTCATGATGCTAGTTCGATGGGGTGCTGTATAAGCAATTGAATCTGTCTCTGAAGGAGAGGTTGGAAAACATTTCCTATAAAGGTCAGATGGTGAATAGTTTAGACTTGCAGGTTGTATGGTCTCTGTCCCAACAATGCATCTTTGCCTTTGCAGCATGGAAACAGCCATAGACAATATGTAAATGAATGAGCATGGCAGTGTTCCAATAAAACTTTATTCACAAAAACAGGCAGTGGGGGACTTCCCTGTTGGTGCAGTGGTTAAGAATCTGCCTGCTAATGCAGGGGACACGGGTTCAAGCCCTGGTCCAGGAAGATCCCACATGCCACAGAGCAACTAAGCCTGTGCACTACAACTACCGAGCCTGCGTTCTAGAGCCTGCAAGCCACAACTACTGAGCCCACACACCGCAACTACTGAACTCTGCGTGCTCTAGAGCCCATGCTTTGCAACAAGAGAAGCCACCACAATTAGAAGCCCATGCACCGCAATAAAGAGTAACCCCCACTCCCTGCAACTAGAGAAAGCCCACATGCAGCAAAAAAGACCCAACACAGCCAAAAAGTAAATAAATAAATTTTTAAAAAAGAAAAAAGCTTAAAAAACCCAAACGAACAGGCAGTGGGCTGAATTTGGGCCACCTACCATACTTTGCTGACCCTGTTCTATAGCAACATTAACTCTCTCATGCTGTGCTGTGATTTTACTATGTTCAAGTATGCCTACCTGAAAACTAATCCAGCCTGCATTAATGAAAGCAAATTATCATTCATGAGCATCTACAATGTACCAGGTGTCAGGTGTCTAACTACATTACCCCCAAAACTCAACATATTCTTAAAAATGGGTCTTATTATTTCCAGTCTACAGATGATGCATAGTGAGGTCAAAAAATTTGCCCAAAGTCACAAGGCGAGGAAGCTATAGAGTCTGGATATGACCCCATATCATTCAAACAATCTTTTCTAGTTCCAATATTCTGTTTTCATGATCACTGTCATGGCTATGCACTGCTTCCTTTTCTCTTTCAAACCTCAGCTGATTGCTTACTGACCTCTCACTTGACTAAATTTCTTTCATATTGGACTAAAAGAGCAGGGACATAGCCTCCAAGTTATTAAAACATTTTACCATAGCAAAACTTCAGTGAAATGCCTTTTATTTTAATTTTTATTGTACTGAATAAAATTAATTTTATTATTAATTTTCATTGTACTGAACTGTCCCAAAGGCCATCTTAATGCTGATGGTCAAGCAAAGGAAGCTGAAAATTCCAGATTGTGGTCAAGTAACCATAAAATTACAAACAGATTTGTTGTTTTTAACTATGAATCTCTGAGTGTACATTTAGATGTATTTGAGCTGCTTATGAGTTGTTTTATTTTCAGAAATCAGATGCCTTTTTAATATTAATCATGCCTGAGGCGTCCCTGGTGGCACAGTGGTTAAGAATCCACTTGCCAATGCAGGAGACACAGGTTCAAGCCCTGGTCCAGGAGGATCCCACATGCCGTGGACCAAATAAGCCCATGTGCCACAACACCTGAGCCTGCGCTCTAGAGCCCACAAGCCATAACTACTGAGCCCACATGCCACAACTACTGAAACCCACGTGCCTAGAACCTGTGCTCCACAACAAGAGAAGACACCACAATGAGAAGCCTGTGCACCACAACGAAGAGTAGCCCCTGCTTGCTGCAACCAGAGAAAGTCCACGCGCAGCAACGAAGACCCAACGCAGCCAAAAATAAATAAATAAATTAATTAATTTTTTTAAAAAAGAGCTCTTCCTAACATTTAAAAAAAAATAGTGGGCTTCCCTGGTGGTGCAGTGGTTGAGAGTCCACCTGCCGATGCAGGGGACATGGGTTCGTGCCCTGGTCTGGGAGGATCCCATATGCTGCAGAGTGGCTGAGCCCATGAGCCATGGCCGCTGGGCCTGTGCGTCCAGAGCCTGCAGTCCGCAACGGGAGAGGCCACAATGGTGAGAGGCCCACGTACCGCAAAAAAAAAAAAAAAAAAAATAGTAATCATCCCTGATATTTGTATAGTGCTTTACTAAGTGTCCTCAAGCATTCTCTCTTTTATTGGTAATAATTAATAGCAGTAGTGCTTTCTGAGTGATGACCGTGTGCCAGGCACTGGACTCAACACTTAGGTGCATCAGCAACTATAATCCTTCTGCATTGCTATGAGGAAAAGGTAATACCCTCTGCATTTATGGACAAAGAAACTGAGACGTGGAAAAATTAAATATCCTGTCCCAGATCACCCAGACTGTATATGGTGGAATCAGGATTTGAAAGCCAGTGTGCTACATGTTAGATTTTTTATTTACTTGAAGATTAAGATTATATCCTGATCTTCCTTTTCTTCATTTATAGTACTGTTACCAAGTCCAAGCTCACTCTGCTCGCCACACAACAGACCAATAAATCGGGAGATGAGATGTTGAGGCAAGGAATAGTGACTTTATTTGGAAAGCTGGAAGACCGAGAAGATGGCAGACTAGTGTCCCCAAAACCATCTTACCGAGGTCTGGATGCCAGTTTATTTTATAGAACAGAGAGGGGGAGGAGGTGAGGAAGTAAAGTAAAAAGGCCGTTAGTTTTGCCTGGCTTGGCCAGCATCAGGGAGGGTATGTGAGAATTTCTTCCTTTCTACAGCCATTCATAGGTGGGCAGGGTCAGATTGTCTCCCTGTGAGCTGAACAAAGGCCCTTTAGTTTAACATTCAGGCAGAGGGGAAGGGTTCCCTGGGGCAGACCATTATGTATGATTATAGTAACAAAAGCAATGAAAATCAAAGGTTAAAGTCAAAGAAACAGATCCAACATGGAGTCAGATTTTGCTCTTCCCTGTTCCAGTACATCCTCCTGACAACAACTCCATGCCAATCCTAAATAGTATCTTAAAAGCATGTGAAATAAAGCAGAAAAAACATTGCAATATACTTCCAAGAGAAAAAAATAGGGTACCAAAGTGTATATAGTGTACGATTACAAACATTTTTTAAAAGAAAGAAAGAAAATTATGTCTAGATTCTAGAAAAAAATTTATCAAAATGTTACTGGGCTTCCCTGGTGGCACAGTGGTTGAGAGTCCGCCTGCTGATGCAGGGGGCGTGGGTTCGTGCCCCGGTCCGGGAGGATCCCACGTGCCGCGGAGCGGCTGGGCCCATGAGCCATGGCCGCTGAGCCCGCGCGTCCGGAGCCTGTGCTCCGCAACGGGAGAGGCCACAACAGTGAGAGGCCCGCGTACCACAAAAAAAAAAAAAAAAAAAAAAGAAAAAATGTTACTGATAGTTGTGGTATTATGGGTGGGATTATGGGCTATTTTTTCCTTCTTTCTATATTTTCTATTTTTTGAAAAAATGATAGCAAACATTTAAAATTATCAATAAAAGGAAAAAGAAAAAGAACTGATAGCGTTCCTCCAGTGTGTTGAGCAATTCTTAAGTACAATTGACATATACATTCCCTGAGGGATCAACAATCTATCTCAGGGGTCAATGCCTGTGGATCCTGGAGAAGGGCCCCAAGGGCATGCAAAACAAGCTAAAGTGCCCACACTAGGAATTGAGGAGGGAGGCTCTGGTTCTTTAACATGAGTGTTGAAACAGAAATAAGTTCGAGGGGCAAATGTCTTGAGCAGATACGTATGTTAGTGCAAGTATGTGTGCCTGATGCACAGTGAGGCCAAACAAACTGAAACATCAGAGTTTGGAGCAGAGAAAGATTTATTGCAGTGTCATGCAAGGAGATGGGTGGCTTATGCTCTAAAATTCAGCAAAGCTTTTTTTTTTTTGGCCACACCACTTGGCTTTCAGGATCTTAGTTCCCTGACCAGGGATTGAACCTGCACCCTCTCCAGTGAAAGGCAGTGAAAGTTCAGAAACCTAACCACTGCACCATCAGGGAATTCCCTCGGCAAAGCATTTTTTAAATGCCTGGGGAGGGAAGGGGTCGCAGGGTATGTAATCAGCTCATGCACAATTCTCTGACTGGCTGATGGAGAGGTAACAGGGTGGTGTCACAGGGGTTTTACATTATGAGTCCTGAGGCTCCAGGAGGCTCCAGGTCATCAAGTAGTTAACATCTTCCATTTAGTGGGAGGTTTTCACATCTGTAAAACAACTCAGGAAATGTGCATCAAATACTGTTATCTGGGTACTTCAGAGAGAAGCTAAAGCAGAGGATATGGGGGAAGTGCCTGTCCCGGGAAGGCCCCATAAAGTCCCGCTCAGTTACACATAGTGGTAACAATCAGATAGAAGTGTGTCTGGAGGAAAGCAGGGGCCATTTTTGTGAAGAGACAAGTTTTGCAGGGCAGACTAACTGATGAACTCTGTGTTGTCAATCAGGCACCTTCAGAAATAGGGTAGAGGGTATTTTCCAGACTCTGGGTGTTTGATCATGGTTGGGTAGGGAGGACAGCCAAACGGAAGACAGATATCCCCATCTCCCTCCTCCTTCAAAGGTAGTCTACAAAGTTTTCACTACAGAGCCAACCATGTTATTTTTTCCTGGTCAAAATCCTTCAGTGGCTCCCCACCTCCTCTCAGGTAAGTGCAAACACCAGGTGCACGTTTAAGGCCCTTCACCTTATGGAGGCACCTCCACCAGTACTGCCTCAGATTCCTCCCCTACACCTCCTGAGGCTGCAGGGTAATTCAGCTACTTGGTGTGTCCTTTCTATGTTTATTCTTTTACACCTTCACTCACTCCATTCCCTCCCTAGAAACATCCTCCTCACAACCATATTTTGCAGTCAAAATCCATTGACTTTCCCTCTTCTCTGTTATTCATTCATTAATACTTAGCCCTTTGTTATGTTTATGTGTGTACTTAGCACAAAACTAGATGGCCCTTTGGAGGGATGAGAAAAGATTTTATTCTTCCTTGTATCTTAATATCAAGCACAAGAGCTCTATGATCAGTATATCCCCTGAGAGTACTTTGTCGAGCTAAAGACTAGGATGGCTGTAGGCTTTATTCTGCTTTGCTGCTGTCTAGATTTCTGGGGCAGGGAATTACCTAGTGAAATACATAGTAAGAATGTGATAACCAAAGCTGTTTCTCAGATAGCCTCCTATTCTGTACCTGGTTTTCTTGTCACTCACTCATTCATTTATGTATTCATTCATACATTCAGTAAACACTGTGTGTCACTAAAAGCTAGATGCTATGGAAGATGCTATGGTAGAAATTTAAAGGAAAATAAGACATAATTCCTCCTTTCTGAGAGTTTATAATCTATCAGTGTAAGAAGCCAAGTTTGAAAGAAGGATATGGACAGGTCTGCTTCCAGTATTAAAGTGCCTGTTTGTTTTACATTACTCTACCACTGAAAACAACTATAAACAATGGAAAAGGTACAAGAGACATCTGTTTGAGGGTCTTAAGGCAGTCAAGATTCAGGGTCAGAGAAGTTGGAGAGAAGAGAAATCCATTGAGGTGATTCAGACATTCTATGCAGATTTTCCACTCAAGGCAATTCCATAAAGCTGATTCATAAAACCCAGGGATAGAGAAGCTGGGAAGCCTAGCAGAAAATAGCTACTAAGAAACAGAGAAACTGAGCAGTGCTTTTAATAGTCTCATGGGGTTGGGGAAGTAAAACTGGAGTTCAGGACTTCAGGGAGAGCTTGGGTTATTTGTAGAGGCTTCAGAGAAGGGAAGCAGCCCAACCGTTGGAGTGACTTATCCCCTCAAGGCATTCACTAATTAGCAAATAGCAGCATAGAGAGAAACTGAACCAGTAACTATAGAAACAAGAGATTATGGAAGTAAACAGAGTCTTTCAGAGTCTCACAAGCAGAAATGAGCCTTAAGGGCTTGTCAAGAAGGAACAGCCCTCATAAACAGTGAGTTTTTGAGTGGGAGCCCTTTAAGGATTATACCCAAGGAATAAAGGAATCAGAAATAGGTTGGGCCTTTAAAGACTTCTGAAGAAACCAGGCTCTAAAGAGCTCAATCCTAATTGGGTTCAGGTGACTGCCCCCATTCTAATTTCTTGCCAGAGCTGAAGACTCATCTATAGCCTTTATAATTTTTTTTTACACAGTGTCTAGTAGTTAATAAAAAATTAACAAGCATAACAAGAGGCAGAATGGAGAAACAGATAATAAAAACAGACCCACAGTGATCCAGATACTGTAGTCATCAGACATAGGCTTTACAATAACTAGAATTAACATGTTTAAGACAGCAGATACACTGCTTCTTAGAGAACCAGCATTTGGGTGGATCTTTGAAGACTACTTGGGATTTCAGTCAACCAATCCTTACTTCTCAAAGGACTCGGGCTTAAGATACAGCTCATTCTAGCCAAAGGTGGGTCTCAGGGATGAAGAATAAAGCAAGGAAGGGTCAAATTCAGGGGTACTTTATCCAGGGCTATATCAAATGTGTTTGTGCAAGGGGTAGGGAAACAACTCATTTCTGCTTATCTATTGTAGGATTTCTTCAGTAAGTCTGACCCATTTCTGGAAATTTTTCGAATGAATGATGATGCAACTCAGCAGCTTGTGCACCGAACTGAGGTGAGAAGAGCCGTCTTCAGCTGTGCCATCTCGTCTCTTTAAGATGAAACACTGACCTGTTTTGAGAAACCCCTTCCCTTTCTTAATGTCTGTAGCTATCCCCCAAGACCTGAAGTCTCCCCAGTCCTTAAGAGGGCTCTTTATTCTCAATGTGGGTGTTATAAGAGGAGACACGTTCTCACCCAGATTTTCCATTATTGACCTTTAATGCAGAAAGCCAGCAACTTATTAATTATAAAAAGATGAATACTAGCTAATATTTAATAAACATGACTAGGTACCAAGCATTTGACTGAGTGATCTCATATGCATCATTTTATTTACTTCTCACAACTATGCATTGACATGATTATTATTACCCCATTTTACAGTTGAAGAAACTGAACTTTGAGGAGGTCAAGTCACCTTCCCAGTGAGCAAGGGGTAGAGCTGAGGTTTGAATTGAGTTTGACCCTGAGCTTTGCTGCGATTTGAGAAGCCAATCTGCCTCTCCAGGGAAAGTCCATACACAGGACTGATGTCAGATCTGTCGTACGAACGGCTGTCCTGTATCAGCAGGCACTTGGTCTGGCTGCATCTCCCTCTCACCCTCCTACCTTCTCTCCACGTGACTCCAAACCTTATCCTTCACTATCCCACCCCCCACTACCCACCACCACACACCCACTTAACAACCAACCCTAGTCTCCACTTTTTATTTTATTTTATATACAAGCCAGTTCAAGAGAGACTGTGGGGGGGTGAGAAGTGCATTGATAAGGAGGAATGGCTTGGAACTGAGAGAAAAATGTGCTTCCAGTGTGGGGTAAAGGAAGAAGGAACTCTCATGACTCTCTCAGGATGATAGTGGGGTGCTGTGTTCCCATACCCCACACTAGAAATCCATTTCTTTTTTCCTGAAGTAGCAGAGTTGCAGGTAGCATTAGGGGAACTTTTCATGTCATATTTAAAGTAAACAAGAATCGAATAGTCTTGGATGGTCTAGTTCTGTGGATGTCATCTGGTACATGGTTAGCATTTAATAAAGTATGTCTACTAAAAGAATGAATACATGAATGGAGTTGAATATTGATAGTATGTCCACTCCCTGTGATAGTATAATGTGATATTTTGGACAGTCACAAACTATTCCCTGGGGAATAGTTTCAAATGCAACTGGGATGGTTTCCCTGAGTGGCACCCCATCACCATCACCAAATAGAACTTTTTCCCATATAAAGATTCCTTTGGTGGAACAAAGTTCTTTCAGGAGAAGTAACTAAATGTTGGGGAGAATCAGAAGTGGTACCCGTTCATGCCTTTGCTCCAGCCAGTGCATGGGGACTTGAATGTGCAGGGAGAAAGAAGAGGGGTGGCATATTGTTAGACTTCTTCTTCACTCCTGACGGCATCCCTCCCTCTTCTTGGTAAATTCCCCTCTTCCCCACCGCTAACTCTTCCCCATACCCCATTGCGAGGGGCTCCTGGAATCTCATAATTGTGATTGTAAAGTTTTCCAATGAGTCAATCAACATAACATTGATTTTTCCTCTTTCTTACTCAATAGATACAAAATAAATACCAGGCAATATCGTTCTCTCTGGGTAAGCACGTGTGTGTGTGCATACACACACACACACACACACACACAGATTTTAATTTCAGAGGAAATTTCTAGTTGAAATTTTGATCTGCTATTGAGTTTTATGAAGCTGTTGTAATGAAACATCTTCACTTTTTAGTATTTCTATACAAAGGTGAGAAATTTAAATTAACCAAAACAATTGTATCTAACTTTTCTTCTCACTATCACTTTGCTCATTCAGGGAATGAGAGCAAAAAGCAGTCACACAGGAACATTATTTTTCTACTTTTTAATGCATTAAAGGAAATTTAATAATGAGCCTACAGTATAATCAATAATTCATCATTATATCTAGGAATTCAGGAGAAGAGGGAATCACTTATAAAATAATTATGTAGATAGAGAATTATTTTTTTTACAATTCTAAGGCTCTGCTAACTAAAAACTTCATAGGAAGAAAAGTCAATATGACAGAACTCCATTTAACTTTGTATGTCCCCTAGAGCAGTGGTTCTCAAATATCATGCATCAGAATCACCTAGCGGCCCACCTCGAGAGTTTCTGTCAGTAGGTCTCGGTGGAATCTAGACATTTGCATTTTTAACAAGTTCCTGCTGGTCCAGGAACCACACTTTGGGAACCCCTGCTCTAGAGTACACAGTACAATCTTAGGCACAGAGCAAATACTCATACGCTAAACCAAATTGAATTACTGAATCATCTGATGGCAGAATAAGACTTGACTCGAATAGACTCTCAGGCAGGATTTAGCCAAGTTCATGATTAGTAAACTGCTTTTAAAAGGGTTTCACGATATTGCAGTCTTAGTTTGTGATCCTGAAGTTCTGAAGATCTGCCCTGTTATGCCTCCCGAGCATACCTAGTATAAATGTATTCCTGGGATTTTTCTTCTAGAAACTTTTCTTCTGACTTGCAATCTGATCTAACCAAGGTCACAGGGCACCAAAGACCGCTCAGTTCTTCAGCAGCAGAATTGTCCTGCCACACACACACCCCCCCACACATACCAATAGGCTTTACGTATGCTGACCTCAGTAGAAGAGAATTTATGCTGTAGGACTGACAGTCCTACAGAATTGGGGATCCTTTATCAGAGGCAGAGGCAGCCCATCTCCTTAATCCCAACCTCTTTTGATATAGAAGGGGTCATCTCCAGCATCCACATACTGGACAATATTATTGTCATTATTCATGAACTAACAGCCAGGCCAGTGACCACAAGAGTTCTGCCCATAACGATCCATCTAGTGGGCACCCTTGAAAGGTTTACTACTCCAAGTTTTCATTAAGGCACTTGTTCCAGACAATTACCCTTTTCATAAGCACCTCAGTGTTTCTCAAGCAGTTTTTACGTTGAAATGTGAAAATGTCAAGCACTTCCTCTCCCACCCACCACTCCTCTCTTTTTTTCCTCAGGTTGTGATGAATAACTTAAGCCCAGCCTGGAAATCATTCAAAGTATCAGTAAATTCTCTATGCAGTGGAGATCCCGACCGCCGGCTGAAGGTCAGAAATCTGTCTATGTCTGAGAAATGTAATTTTACATATTTACCCCTCCTCTTTCTCTTCAAGTGAATGTTGGCAAACCCAAAATTTTCTGTATCATTTACCCAAATCTCTTACAATCTTTATGGAAGAAACAAGGGCTCTCCTTTCTGCTGGAGCCATTGAGGATCCTGAGATAACATGAGATAAATCTCAATCATGTTACATTAAGTGGCAAATCCCATGGTCTCTAGGAGAGAAACTGTGACAATAAGTTCAGGGTATATTTGGGAGTTATTAAAAACACAAATACTGTTGTTATCAGTTATCTACCACTACATGACAGACTACTCCAAAATTTAATACTTAAAACAATAGCCATTTATTTAGCTTATGATTCTGTACATTGTCAATTTGAGTTCATCTAGGAGGCTCTTTTCTTCATCTTGCATGGACTTCCTCATGTATTTGCAGTCAGCTGTACCTGAGCAGGACGCCTCTGCTTCTGGGGTTTGTCTGGCTGTCATCTGGAATGATCAGGGTGGCGGGGCCATTTGTCTCTCATTGATCAGCAGGCTAGCTTGATTTACACACTCAGCAATCTTAGGGTCCAAAAGAGCCAGGACAAAACATGCACATCTCAAGGCCCAGTCTCAGACTCACATGAGGTCACTTCCTCTGAGTTCTATTGGCCAGTCACACAGCCATCCCAGATTCAGGGATGAGGAAATAGGACATGGACTCTACCTCTTGGTGGGAGGAGCTGCAGAGTATGGTGGCCACTTTTTTCAGTCTACCACACATGCTTTTTGAGTATCATGGGAATGTAGAAGTTGGAAGAAAAGACTCATTATAAGAGTCAGGATGACCAAAGGAGGACAATAGGCTAAGTGCCCGAAGCAGACTCCCAGAGTCATTCCTTATGGTCCCTGGTCTGGCCCTATCTCTACCTTGGAAGTCCAGAAGCTCCATGTTGTCAGTGTCGCAGAGGTGACTCTACCAACTCAGGACGACTGAGTAAATTCAATAGGGGCCAGAGCTATAAATCAAAAGGCCGACAGGTTCATGTTCAGTGAGAAACATGACCCTCAAGCAGACTCAACATTCATATCAGCTTTACCAGAACATTTTCTCCATGTGGGCAAACCATGGGGAAGACGGTTTTCAGAAGGTTGTGTGACAGCCTAAAAGCAGAGCCAGGGAAGCTGGATAATGGAGGTGGTTAATGGCTTGAGACTTTAAAAGCCTGGGACACCTACCACCCCAATGGGATTATAGGTCTGTTAGTCAGACTAAACATTCATGTTGCAGGCACCGACTCCCCTGGAAAGTGTTAGATGGGCACTGCCAATGTTTGTCTTTGTAACTTTATACTTTCCTCATGCTTTTTGCCCTGTAAACTTTCTTCTAATGGATATAATTATTTGCATTTGTCAATGTCATCCATCAGTTTAGAATTCTATCCATTGGTTAGTCCCAAACTCTTAATGTGACTTTACATCTTTGTTTAAAACCATTCTGTTTGGACTTTGTACTATCTGTGGACATGCTTACTTCTGTGGTCTGGAGGAGCAGCTCAGAGTTGTCCCTAATATCTCCTGTGGGAGCCTCCACTTCCACTGGAATTGTCTTTCATGCCAAAATCAGGACTCCTGGCTCTTTGGGCCTCGTGTATAAGTTCATATGCACAGTGGCCAAGACCTACAGCTTCAGGCCTGGGTTGGGGATTGTCACCTATACTCTGAGCCACCCCATCCCACTCTCAGGAAGATAAATGGACCCTTTGGGGCAGAAATAAGATAATGCCTACATTAACCATAGGTCAACTTAGTCATGGTGAGTTATCAGATAAAAGGGGAGAGTTATCTGTAACTGAATAAATAAAAATGGAGAAAAGGAGCATTTTGTGGCCTTTTGAGTGCTCTGCTGTCTATAGAGGACAAGTGGGAATAAAGGAGAGAGAGAGAAAGAGAGAGAGGGAGGAAGGAAAAGGAAAGGAATGAAGGAAGGAAGGAGAGACAGACAGAGAAAGGGAGGATCAGGATTTCTCAACAGCTGCACCATTGACATTTGGACTTTGTTGTGGGAGCCTGTCCTGTGCATTGTAGGATGTTTAGCAGCATCCCAGGCTACTAAACACTCGTAGTAATACTTCACCCCCATCAGTCTTACAACCAAAAGTGTATTCAGACATTACTAAATGTTCCCTGGAGGGTAAAATCATTTATACCAATGCATCAGAATCACCTAGAAGGCTTGTTAAAACACAGATTATTAGGTGTTATCCCCAGGGTTTCTGATTAGGTGGGTCTGGCGTGAGCCTGAGATTTGCACTCTACAATTCCTGAGTGATGCTAATGCTGCTGGTCCCAGCCCACACTGAGAACTCCTGGTACAGACATTTGCTCCTTCATTACAGTCCCTCCGCGGCTCAGTGCCCCCCACCACTTTCCACCACCCAGCTTCCCCTCCACCACCTTTTCTCTGCCCAGCACTCATACCCACCCTGCCCTCTCCAAGCCTTCAGGGCTTGGCACATGCCTCTCTCTGCCTGATGTCTTCTTCATTCTTCTGTTTTTCTTGGATTATCATCATCTGCTACTTTCCTTCAGGTCTCTCCAATATCCCTCCACTTCCAGAAACCTTCCCTGATCTCTTTAGCTTCTATGGGTGCCCTCTAGCCCTCTGCACCCACCTCATAGAGATACTTCTCCACTTGTTTGGAATATTTCCATTTCCATCTCTTTCTCCAGCAGGTGACTCTTTCTTCCCAGTTTGCCCCTTCAGGGTGAGAACGATGTTTTTTCCCCTGTGTATCCAGGCATCCAGCCCAGCGCTCAGCACAGAGCAGATACTCATTAACTGTTTCTGGAGTGAATGGACAGAGGAGCAGGGAGGTGCTAAGAGGTCAGCAGTGTGTCACTGGTCGGGGTGGTGGTGGGTGGTGGGGGGGAAAAAATCCACCCACACAGGTGTGCTGAGCTCACTAAGTGACAAACCCAATATCATCACTCACCTGCTCACAATCACCAAATACAGCTTTTCTGAAAAGCTGGAGAGACTTCCTCTATTGCCCTTTATTTGTATTGATTATTTCCTCACAAAGGCCACTGAGAAATGTTCATAATGTTGTTCCCATTCAGCTTTCTCTGAAATAAAATGGTACCATATTGGCAGGCAGCATCTCCTCACCACCAAAAAAAAAAAACAGAAAGTGAACTTTAAATTTAAAAAGTTGAGGACTTCCCTGGTGGCCCAGTGGTTAAGAATCTGCCTTCCAATGCAGGGAGTGTGGGTTTGATCCCTGGTCAGGGAGCTAAGATCCCACATGGCTCACGGCCAAAAAACCAAAACATAAAACAGAAGCAATATTGTAACAAATTCAATAAAGACTTAAAAAATTGTCCACATCAAAAAAAAATTTTAAAAATGACCAAGAAAGAAAACATTTTAAAACCCTCTGTCCATTTAGATTCTCAGTCTTGGCAAAACTCTAATAATGAGGTCTTTGTCCCAAATGAGACTTGATATCTTTAAATCTCATTTATTCAGGGCCCATACTAACACCGAGTTTAAATAAAACCAGGTTTTTCTTTTGGTTTTATTTATTTTTTTCCTCCTCTATGGGAAAATTTTTAAAAAGCATTCAAATAAGTAATTTTCAGAAACTGATGCTTAATTTATTTATTATGAAAAATTTTAAACATCCATAAAAGTAGTGGGTTATGATAACCCACCCCCCCTACCCACACCCATCACACAGCCTCAACCATTATTAACTTGTGGCCAATTTTATTTCATCCATACTCCCAATACCCATTTTCTCTCACCCCGCCCCTCACCCCCCCAACCACCACTAGATCGTTTTTAAGCCAATCCCAGACCAGGGCTCATTCATTCATTAGGTAAAGCAAGCGTAGTGCCAGAACCCATGATACTTTTAAGAACCTACAAGAACATTTTAATTTCTTTTAAAGTCAGAAGGAAAAATGAACTTGTAAGATTGAATAAAATGTTTCCATTTTTTTCTCACATCAGAAAACAATAACATTTTTAGGATCCCCAAAATCTATTATGGTGAGAGGGGGTCCATGAAGGCAAAAGGGCCTGGGGCCAGTGTAAGTCACTATGGGGTCGTCTCCCAAACACCATGCCATTTCATCTGAAAATACTGCAATATGTATCTCTAAAGGACAAGGAATCTTTCTATAAACATAACCACAAACCTACTTTTATACCTAGAATATTATCTAAGCTTCCTTAATGCCAGCAAATGTTCTGCCACTATTCATATGTGACCATCTAATTTATTTAATAGTTTGTTTTTTTTTCAAATTGGAATCTAAACAAGGTCCAAGCATTGCATTTGACTGAAATGTCTCTGAAGTCTCTTTCAATCTGTTAGTTCTCTCTCCCTCTTTTTTTTTTTTTTCCTTGCAATTTAATTAAAGAAACTTGAAGAAACTTTCTTCTTTTACTTGAAGAAACCAGGCTGGTTTGTTCTGTCACATTTCCCCTACTCTGTGTTCTCTGTAAACAGCTAGTTGGGACTTGATCAGTTTCAGGGGCTGTTTTGCAACAAGAACATTTTACAAGGGATGGTGCTCTTTTATGGTCTTAACAGTTATAGAGGAGCATTGCCTAGATTCATTATTTCATTAGAATTTCCAAAATGGTAATTTTCTAATTCTATTATTCCTTCTTTATCTATTATTTAGAGTTCTTCTGTAAAGAAGAGCTCCCTTCAACAGCTGTTTGGTTCCCTGAGGTGTGATTTGTACAAGAAAGGCCGGAAAATGCTTTATTTTTTCTTTTTTTCAAACAATTTTCAGAATAACAAGTTACTTCTCTAGCATCCTTCATAGGTGACTAATGGGGTCCCTCACTATTATTAAGAATTCATGGATTTTTCAATATATTCCAGTGTTTCAATAATTATTCCTTTGAAATCTTGTATCGTCCCTTGTTTAACCAGTTAAAACCCCTTCAAGTTGGCTCTTGAGTTCTTAATAGTTTCCTTGCTTTCTGGTATGAAGTTTTTTAATTCATGAATTTTGAAATTTTGAAATTCCTTTTTTCTGTAAGATATGTATCTCTCTATAGATGCTAACTCATACTTTAAAGTCTAGAGACAATTCCTCTCTATAGTTGAAGCTCTAACCCATAGAACGGTTGGGTTCCTTTGTTTCATTTTGCTTTCAGCATTTAGAATTTATTTTTTCAAGTTTAATTTTGTTTTATAATTATATAAAATGTTTACATGATTCTAAGTCAAAACTACAAAACAAAGTATATTCAGAAAAGTTTAGCTCCCATTCCTGTTTCTCTAGTTTTTACTCTCTTCCCTTACAGATAATCATTTTGTAGCATATTTTAATACCTGATAGAACCAGCCTCTCTCACTTCTGTATTCTTTGTCCTTTTAAGGGTCTTCAGGTCTGCTTGGATATTTTGCTTGTTGTTCTTTCCAATTAAGCTTTATAAGCAACTACTACCAGAATAAAAAAAAAAAGTGATAGTATTTTTATTGAGATTGCAAAGGAAATCTCTTCTAATGTTGTCTCCCCAGCCCAGAACATGGTTCGTCTTTCAGTTCATTCAAGTCTCCTTTTGTGTTTGCAGGAGCACTTACTGTTCCTCTTAGAGGTTTGGAATGTTTGTTTGTTTGTTTTTAACATCTTTATTGGAGTATAATTGCTTTACAAAGGTGTGTTAGTTTCTGCTTTACAACAAAGTGAATCAGTTATACATATACATATATCCCCATATCTCCTCCCTCTTGTGTCTCCCTCTCACCCTCCCTATCCCACCCCTCTAGGTGGTCACAAAGCACCGAGCTGATCTCCCTGTGCTATGTGGCCGCTTCCCCCTAGCTATCTATTTCACAATGTTCCCCCTAGCTATCTATTTTCACATATGTTCCCATATCTCCTCTCTCTTGCATCTCCCTCCCTTCCACCCTCCCTATCCCACCCCTCTAGGTGGTCACAAACCACCTAGTTGATCTCCCTGTGCCATGTGGCTGCTTCCCACTAGCTATCCACCCTACGTTTGGTAGTGTATATATGTCCATGCCACTCTCTCGCTTCATCACATCTTACACTTCCCCCTCCCCATATCTTCAAATCCATGCTCTAGTAGGTCTGTGGAATGTTTGTTTTTAAGTTTATGCCTAGTTTGTTTGTTTGTTTCTTTCCCTTCCATTACACCTTCTAACTGGCTATTGTTTGTATACATAAGAGCTATTGAATTGTCTTCTTAAATAACTATTTTACTAAGTTTTATTGTTGTTTATACTAATTTTTTGGAGTTTTTAAAATATAGGTCATATGGAAATAGAGATAGTTTTGCCCCTACTTACTTAACTAGTCGTTCTCCTTATTTCTTTTCTTTATTTGTGTGTACCAGTGCTCCCAACACAGTGTTAAATAGTAGTAGAGATGGAGGGCATCCTCTGTTCTTATTCACCAGTATGGTGGAAAATGCTCTGGTGTTTCCCCATTAATTCTGACAGAGGTTAATAAGTAATTGTGAATGTGTCAGAGGCTTAGAGTTTTCTCAGCCACATCTACTGATCCTTAAATACCTACGGTAGGATTCAGAGAGGGTTCTCTCTCGGTAACTCAAGAGACAGCCCTGCAACAAGCTGAAATGTCTTCTGAACTATGTAAAAGACATTGCACTACTTCCTGAGTAGATTTAGGGTTACATGTAATATTAATTATTTAAAGAAATATATGTATTTAATATTTAATACTAGCTGTTTAATGACATATATTTAATATCTAATGTTAGCTATTTAATGAAATATATATTTAATATTTAATACTAGCTACTTAATGAAATATATTTAATATTTAGCTATTGAATGAAATTATCCATGATTTCTATGGCATATTAGAGTCCTTATCAAAATCACAACTTCATTTACTTCTAACCATACTGTGAGGTAGATTCCATTGTGTTCATTTTACAGATGAAGAAACTGAGGCTCAAAACTCCATGCAGTCAAATGCCAAATTTCATGCTTTTTGTTGAATCGTGCTGCCTCTATTTTGTTGTATTCTTAGAAAATAAATCATCCTAATAAAGGATGATTTATCCCATTACTCTCACTCAACCAAAATGCTTATAATCATTCAAACATTTAACAGAAAGAAGACTTGTCTCTATGTAACAGATTTCATAAAGTCTGAGAAACTATCAACTCTTCACCATACCACTAAAGGGGAAAAAACACTCTCAATGAAACTATAACACAGTGTTTTCTATCAATTTGTGGTTGTTAAGAAAATAAATATGTGCCTCTTTGATTCTATGAAATATGATATAAATCATTTCCTTTGATTTTATCAACACATTATTAATACCCAGTATGCATTTGTTAGGAGACAGTGCTGGTATTCAGAATAGATTCTTCCAGATGGGTGTCTTAGAGAGAAAGAGAAGGAGAAGGGACCACCAGCAAGTATTATTAACACCCTAACTGTGCCTAGTACTGGGAGAAAGGTCATGCCAGAACAATCCAGACAAATACCATGTAAGCACCCTGAGGTCATTTCCTGTCCCTTTCTCTGGTGCTCAAACTGCACAGGTAATTTGGAGACTTTCCCCTAGAGTTTATCAGACATCCTCTGAGGATAATTGATACAAGCCACTTGCCTTGAAGAGGGATCTAGTGTGAAGAGGACCAGTTGTTTCTGTATCAACTTGCCCCCAGGCCTTATTCTGGAGAGAGGCCCAGGTTATTAACTGAGGTTTTAGTGGGTTGGACACAAGCAAGACAGAACCAGGAGAAGGAAGTAGCAGAAAAGGAGAAGCAAGTCCCCAGATGCAAAGCAGAGGTGATGAAACTCAGGAGGCCATGAGGGTTGAGAGGAGGCCAGGACACAAGTCTAAAGCAACCATAAATGGCATTTTTACCCACCTAATATCTTGCTCATTCTTCATGCCCTCCCTTCCTCTGTAGTGGTGCCTGGGTGATTTAAAACAGCATGTTCACAAGCTCCCTCCTGACACCCCAAAGTTGGATTCCTGGCAGGTCAGAAAAGTGCTCTGTTGAATCAGAATCCCAGTGGTCCTGGAATCTTCAGTCTAATGGTTTTCCTAAACAATGCTTGTGCAGGCCATTTGCCAAGCGCACATGGTAAAACAGTGTCTTCCCACTGATTCTCCAAACCTAGCTGACTTCTTGGCACCTCTCTTAGGTAGCTCAGTGTTTTTCCTGCCACCTCACTGCAAAGCTAATGTGTGTATATATTTGCTCTTCCTCCTGTATGAAATCCTAACATTGGTCCTTGGCTTCTATCCACCTATTCCCGTCCTCCCTTCTCAGGTGTGACCAAGCCATCTTCTCCACAGATTCACTGGTCTTTGTTTACTCTTTGAGCCAGACTGGCTCACAACTGCCAAACGGATTGGACTCCTGGACTGTGTTCTTGGAGTTTGCCATGGACATTCCCCCTTTATTCCCAACTCCACATGACTCCTACCTCCTGAACCCCTAAGTACCTCTTATTTGGCCTCTGATCCTTTGGACTTAGTTCCATACTTGTTTCATCCTGATTTTCTCTAACAAACCTCTGGCTCTTACTGCTTAGAAAGGAAGAAACCCCACCCCAGTTCCAACTCCCAGATCTCAATCCTTGACAGTGGCCCCAATTCAGCCCCATAGTTCCCCCAAATTCATGCAAGGGGCTTCAATCATTAGAGAGCCCATGGCTTACACCAGCATTTCCTGATTCTTGCTACAAAACATGGGAATTTGGAATTGAGGGGTTCATTGCTATGTTCAGTGTGGCTGGAAACACCTGTAGTAAAGAATCTGACATTCCCAGGTGGGTGGAAACAAGTTTACTTCCTTCTCTACCTACCTTATAATGGAAAGGGAAAAATTTGGGAGTGGCTCATGGTCCTATGAAGCTTTCTTGAGATCTGTTAAAATGTAAGTGCTTTCTTGATGGCCTCTGAACACGAGGGTTGCTGGTTTTATGCCTGTCGATAGCCCACTCAGCCTAGATGCCCTGCAATTACCAGAGGACTGCAGACTCACCAAGGTGTCTCTGTGTTGGATCAGCCCTGACACAGGAATTCTCAATACCACTTAAATAAATGGCACCTGAGCCCAGCAGGCTGCCTCTACTGAGATTTGTAATCTATACAGTACTGCAGCAAGGAAAAGCAACAGCCAGTTTAAATAGTGTTAAATAGTGCAGGAATAGAGAAATTTCTGAATGAGAGAAAAACTACATATTCTCTTAATTTTAATAATATTTTTCCTTTTCATTAATATTATCCCCCTTTTTACAGATGAGGAATTCAAAACTCTTTAAGGAAATTGCTGAAGATTACACAGTGAAGTAGTGCAGCCTTAGTTTAAACCCAGCTCTCTCATGCTCCATCGTTCTTGTTCTTAACTATTGAAGGACAGCTAACATTCACCAAGTATTCACCCGCCAGCTCCCAGTTGCTTTGCTGGACACTGCTTAAGTGACTTCATTTAACACTATAATTATCCTAGGTTATACAATGCTGTGGTAACAAAGTGCCCCCATGAAATATAAGTTTCTCACTCACATAACAATCAGAACTAAAGCTTTCTAATCAGTGTCTGCCTCTCCTGAGTGCAGTGATTCAGAACTCAAGGTGCTTCTACCTTGTGGCTCCTCCATACCTTAGAGCCTCATTGTTATTTGTATCCACAGGAAGAAGGGTAAAAAATGTGGAGAGGGATGCGTGGCCCATGAAGAAGCCAGTAGCTAAGTTGCACCTGTGCAGAACTAGGAGTGCCTCAGCTTTTTCTTATCTCCAATCACCTCTCCCCACTTTCCCCACACCCAAGCTTTATCCCATAAACATCCCGAACCCTTCAACATTGCCAACACGGATTTGAGATTCGTTCACCCATCTCCTCGCTTGGCTGTCTCATGAATAAAGCCTTTCTCTGATGCAAACTTTGGCATTGCAGGGTCTGGCTTGCTGAACCCTGGACAATCACGGGTTGTCCTTCAATATTCCACCTTGGTTCTTACCTCCCTAAGAAGGCTCGTTTGATGCCTCGACCTAGGGTACATAGGAAGTGTGTTTGCTGAGGCCCTGTATAATCAAAGAATATCTACTGAAGGCTTTACAGGTAAAAGGCAACGGATTTAACTGTAGACTTTTCTTCAATGTTGTCTGACATCCAATATTACATAGAAGTTTGAGTGAGACTAATGGCAGACTCTGGGAGGGCTCATGCCAAGGAGTACTTCCCAGACTTCCACTGCCAGTGTCCTTGTCCCTGCGGTGAGTCACAGCCACCCCCCACTTCTGCAGGAGACCCTCCAACACTAGCAGCCATGTGGCTGACAGGGTCTTACTGCTCCAGCTGGGTGTCAGACCTGAGCCTCTAAGGTGGGAGAGCTGACTTCAGGACATTAGATCACCAGAGACCTCCTGGCCCCACGTAATATGAATCGGTGAGAGCTCTCCCAGATATCTCCATCTCAACACTAAGACCGAGCTCCACTCAACGACAAGCAAGCTCCAGTGCTAGATACCCCATGCCAAATAACTAGCAAGACAGGAACACAACCCCACCCATTAGCAGAGAGGCTGCCTAAAATCATACTAAGTTCACAGACACCCCAAAACACACCACCAGATGTGGTCCTGCCCACCACAAAGACAAGATCCAGCCTCAGCCACCAGAACACAGGCACCAGTCCCCTCCACCAGGAAACCTACACAACCCACTGAACTAACCTTACCCACTGGGGGTAGACACAAAAAACAATAGGAACTATGAACCTGCAGCCTGCAAAAAGGAGACCCCAAACACAGTAAGTTAAGCAAATGAGAAGACAGAAATATGCAGCAGATGAAGGAGCACAGTAAAAACCCACCAAACAAACAAAGAGGAAATAGGCAGTCTACCTGGAAAAGAATTCAGAGTAATGATAGTAATGATGATCCAAAATCTTGAAATAGAATGGAGAAAATACAAGAAACATTTAGCAAGGACCTAGAAGAACTAAAGAGCAAACAAACAATGATTTTTAAAAAATGAAATTAAAAATTCTCTAGAAGGAATCAGTAGCAGAATAGCTGAGGTAGAAGAAAGGATAAGAGACCTGGAAGATAAAACACTGGAAATAACTACCACAGAGCAGAATAAAGAAAAAAGAATGAAAAGAATTGAGGACAGTCTCAGACCTCTAGGACATTAAATGCAACAACTTTCGAATTATAGGGGTCCCAGAGAAGAAGAGAAAAACAAAGGGACTGAGAAAATATTTGAAGGGATTATAGTTGAAAACATCCTTAATATGGGAAAGGAAATAGTCGATAAACTCCAGGAAGTGCAGAGAATCCTATACAGGATAAATCCAAGGAGAAACAGGCCAAAACACATATTAATCAAACTATCAAAAATTAAATACAGAGATACACTTATCCACCAGAGGGCAGAGAGCAGAAGCACAAAGAACTACAATCCTGCAGCCTGTGGAACAAAAACCACATTCACAGAAA
>NC_041214.2:36644672-36686431 GCF_002837175.3 Physeter macrocephalus
CAGCAACATTCGCATTATAGGGGTCCCAGAAGGAGTAGAGAGAGAGAAAGGACCAGAGAAAATATTTGAAGAGATTATAGTTGAAAACTTCCCTAACATTGGAAAGGAAATACCCACCCATGTCCAGGAAGGGCAGTGAGTCCCATACAGAATAAACCCAAGAAGAAACACACCGAGACACATAGTAATCAAATTGGCAAAAATTAAAGACAAAGAAAATTATTGAAAGCAGGAAGGGAAAAATGACAAATAATATACAAGGGAACTCCCATAAGGTTAACAGCTGATTTCTCAGCAGAAACTCTACAAGCCAGAAGGGAGTGGCATGATATATTTAAAGTGATCAAAGGGAAGAACCTACAACCAAGATTACTCTTCCCAGCAAGGATCTCATTCAGAATCGATGGAGAAATCAAAATCTTTACAGACAAGCAAAAGCTAAGAGAATTCAGCACCACCAAACCAGCTCTACAACAAATGAAAACAATTAAGAAAATGGTCATAGGAACATACATATTGATAATTACCTTAAACGTGAATGGATTAAATCCTCCAACCAAAAGACACTGGCTTCCTGAATGAATACAAAAACAAGACCCTTGTATATGCTGTCTACAAGAGACCCACTTCAAACCTAGGGACACATACAAAGTGAAAGTGAGGGGATGGAAAAAGATATTCCATTCAAATGGAAATCAAAAGAAAGCTGGAGTAGCTATCCTCATATCAGATAAAATAGACTTTAAAATAGAATATTACAAGAGACAAGGAAGTACACTACATAATGATCATGGGATCAATCCAAGAAGAAGATATAACAATTATAAATATATATGCACCCAACATAGGAGCACCTCAATACATAAGGCAACTGCTAACAGCTATAAAACAGGAAATCAACAGTAACACAATAATAGTGGGGGACATTAACACCTCACTTACACCAGTGGACAGATCATCCAAAATGAAAATAAATAAGGAAACAGAAGCCTTAAATGACACAATAGACCAGATAGATTTAATTGATATTTACAGAACATTCCATCCAAAAACAGCAGATTTCACTTTCTTCTCAAGTGCGCTTGGAACATTCTCCATGATAGATCACATATTTGATCACAAATCAAGCCTCAGTAAATTTAAGACAATTGAAATCATATCAAGCATCTTCTGTGACAACAATGCTATGAGATTAGAAATGAATTACAGGGAAAAAAAGGTGAAAAACACAAACATATGGAAGCTAAACAATAAGTTACTAAATAACCAAGAGATCACTGAAGAAATCAAAGAGGAAATAAAAAAATACCTAGAGACAAATGACAATGAAAACAGGACGATCCAAAACCTATGGGATACGGCAAAAGCAGTTCTAAGAGGGAAGTTTATAGCTATACAAGCCTACCTCAAGAAACAAGAAAAATCTCAAGTAAACAATCTAACCTTACACCTAAAGGAACTAGAGAAATAAGAACAAGCAAAACCCAAAGTTAACATAAGGAAAGAAATCATAAAGATCTGATTGGAAATAAATGAAATAGAAACAAAGAAAACAATAGCAAAGATCAATAAAACTAAAAGCTGGTTCTTTGAGAAGATAAACAAAATTGATAACATTAGCCAGACTCATCAAGAAACAGAGGGAGAGGACTCAAATCAATAAAATTAGAAATGAAAAAGGAGAAGTTACAACGGACACCACAGAAATACAAAGCATCCTAAGAGACTACTACAAGCAACTCTACACCAATAAAATGGACAATGTGGAAGAAATGGACAAATTCTTAGAAAGGTATAACCTTCCAAGACTGAACCAGGAAGAAACAGAAAATATGAACATCAAATCACAAGTAATGAAATTGAAACTGTGATTTAAAATCTTCCAACAAACAAAATTCCATGACCAGATGGCTTCACAGGTGAATTTTATCAAACATTTAGAGAAGAGCTAACACCCATCGTTCTTAAACTCTTCCAAAAAATTACAGAGGAAGGAACACTCCCAAATTCATTCTGTGAGGCCACCATCACCCTGATACCAAAACCAGACAAAGATACTACAGAAAAAGAAAATTACAAACCAATATTACTGATGAATATGGGTGCAAAAATCCTTAACAAAATATTAGCAAACAGAATCCAACAACACGTTAAAAGGATCATACACCACAATCAAGTGGGAATTTTCCCAGGGATGAAAGCATTCTTAAATATATGCAAATCAATCAATGTGATACACCATATTGAAAAATTGAAGAATAAAAACCATATGATCATATCAATAGCTGCAGAAAAAAGCTTTTGTCAAAATTCAACACCCATTTATGATAAAAACTCTCCAGAAAGTGGGCATAGAGGGAACTACCTCAACATAATAAAGGCCATATAAGACAAACCCACAGCAAACATCATTCTCAAAGGTGAAAAACTGAAAGCATTTCCTCAAAGATCCAGAATGAGACAAGGATGTCCACTCTCACCACTATTATTCAACATAGCTCTGGAAGTCCTAGCCACAGCAATCAGAGAAGAAAAAGAAATAAAAGGAATAGAATTTGGAAAAGAAGTAGTAAAACTGTCACTGTTTGCAGATGACATGATACTATACATAGATAATCCTTAAAATGCCACCAGAAAACCATGAGAGCTAATCAATGAAATTGATAGGGTTGCAGGATAAAAAATTAATACACAGAAATCTCTTGCATTTCTATACACTAATGATGAAAAATCTGAAAGAGAAATTATGGAAACACTCCCATTTACCATTGCAATAAAAAGAATAAAAAACCTAGAAATAAACCTACCTAGGGAGACAAAAGACCTCTATGCAGAAAACTATAAGACACTAATGAAAGAAATTAAAGATGATACCAACAGATGGAGAGATATACCATGTTTTTGGATTGGAAGAAGGAATATTGTGAAAATGACTATACTACCCAAAGCAATCTACAGATTCAATGCAATCCCTATCAAAGTACCAATGGTATTTTTTACAGAACTAGGACAAATCATCTTAAAATTGGTATGGAGACACAAAAGACCCCAAATAGCCATAAAAAGAATAAAAAACCTAGAAATAAACCTACCTAGGGAGACAAAAGACCTCTATGCAGAAAACTATAAGACACTAATGAAAGAAATTAAAGATGATACCAACAGATGGAGAGATATACCATGTTTTTGGATTGGAAGAAGGAATATTGTGAAAATGACTATACTACCCAAAGCAATCTACAGATTCAATGCAATCCCTATCAAAGTACCAATGGTATTTTTTACAGAACTAGGACAAATCATCTTAAAATTGGTATGGAGACACAAAAGACCCCAAATAGCCAAAGCAGTGTTGAGGGGAAAAAATGGAACTGGAAGAATCAGACTCCCTGACTTCAGACTATACTACAAAGCTACAGGTACCAAGACAATATGGTATTGGCACAAAAACAGAAACATAGATCAATGGAACAAGATAGAAAGCCCAGAGATAAACCCACGCACCTATCCTCAACTAATCTATGACAAAGGAGGCAAGGATATAAAATGGAGAAAAGACAGTCTTTTCAAAAAGTGGTGCTGGGAAAACTGGACAGCTACATGTAAAAGAATGAAATTAGAACACTCCCTAACACCAGACACAAAAATAAACTCAAACGGTATTCGAGACCTAAATGTAAGACCAGACACTATAAAACTCTTAGAGAAAAACATAGGAAGAACACTTTTTGACATAAATCACAGCAATATCTTTTTAGATCCAGCTCCTAGAGTAATGGAAATAGAAACAAAAATAAACAAATGGAACCTAATGAAAGTTCAAAGCTTTTGTACAGCAAAGAAAACCATAAACAAGACAAAAAGACAGCCTTCAGAATGGGAGAAAATATTTGCAAACAAATCAATGGACAAAGGATTAATCACCAAAATATATAAACAGCTCATGCAGCTCAATATTAAGGAAACAAACAACCCAATCAAAAAATGGGCAGAAGACCTAAATAGACATTTCTCCAAAGAAGACATACAGATGGCCAGGAAACACATAACCTAGAAAAATGGTACAGATGAACCGGTTTTCAGGGCAGAAGTTGAGACACAGATGTAGAGAACAAACGCATGGACACCAAGTGGGGAAAACTGCGGTCAGATGGGAATGATGGTGTGCTCAATTGGGCGATTGGGATTGACATGTATACGCTGATGTGTATAAAATTGATGACTAATAAGGACCTGGAGTAAAAACAAACAAACAAACAATAAAAAATTAAATACAAAGAAAAAATATTGAAAGCAGCAAAGGAAAAGCAACAAATAACATACAAGGGAATCCTGATAAGGTTAACAGATGATCTTTCAGCAGAAACTCTGCAAGCCAGAAGGGAGTGACAGGACATATTTAAAGTGATGAAAGGGAAAAACCTACAACCAAGATTACTCTATCCAGAAAGGATCTCATTCAGTTTCGACAGAGAAATTAAAACCTTTACAGACAAGTAAAAGCTAAGAGAATTCAGCACCACCAAACCAGCTCTACAACAAATGCTAAAGGAACTTCTCTGGGCAAGAAACACAAGAGAAGGAAAAGACCTACAATAACAACCACAAAACAATTAAGAAAATGGTAATAGGAACATACATATCGATAATTAGCTTAAATGTAAATGGATTAAATACTCCAACCAAAATAGATAGACTGGCTGAATGGGTACAAAAACAAGCCCTGTGTATATGCTGTTTACAAGAGCCCACTTCAGACCTAGGGACACAGACTGAAAATGAGGAGATGGAAAAAGATATTCCATGCAAATGGAAATCAAAAGAAAGCTGGAGTAGCAATTCTCATTTCACACAAATAGACTTTAAAATAAGACTATTATAAGAGCCCAAGAAGGACACTACATAATGATCAAGGGATCAATCCGTGAAGATTTAACAATTGTAAATATCTAGGCACCCAACATAGCAGCACCTCAATACATAAGGCAAATGCTAACAGTCATAAAAGGGGAAATTGACAGTAACACAATCATAGTAGGGGATTTTAACACCCCACTTTCACCAATGGACAGATCATCCAAAATGAAAATAAATAAGTAAACACAAGTTTTAAATGATATGTTAAACAAGATGGACTTAATTGATATTTATAGGACATTCCATCCAAAAACAGCAGAATACACTTTCTTCTCAAGTGCTCATGGAACATTCTCCAGAATAGATAATATCTTGGGTCACAAATGAAGCCTTGGTAAATTTAGGAAAATTGAAATCGTATCAAGTATCTTTTCCAACCCCACACATTGAGACTAGATGTCAATTACAGGAAAAAAACTGTAAAAAAATCAAAACACATGGAGGCTAAACAATATGCTAGTAAATAACCAAGAGATCAATGAGGAAATCAAAGAGTAAATCAAAAAATACCTAGAGGGCTTCCCTGGTGGCTCAGTGGTTGAAAGTCCACCTGCCGATGCAGGGGACACGGGTTCGTGCCCTGGTCAGGGAAGATCCCACATGCTGTGGAGCGGCTAGGCCCATGAGCCATGGCCACTGAGCCTGCACATCCAGAGCCTGTGCTCCACAACGGGAGAGGCCACAACAGTGAGACGCCCGCGTACCACAAAAAAATAAAATAAAAATAAAAATATACCTAGAAACAAATTACAATGAAAACAGGATAGCTCAAATCCTATGGGGTACAGCAAAGACAGTTCTAAGAGGTAACTTTATAGCAGTACAATCCTACCTCAAGAAACAAGAAAAATCTCAAATAAACAACCTAACATTACACCTAAAGCAATTAGAGATAGAAAAACAAACAAACAACAAAAAAAACAAAATTAGAAGGAAAGAAATCATAAAGATTAGATCAGAAATAAATGAAAAAGAAAAGAAGTAAACAATAACAAAGATGAAGAAAACTAAAAGCAGGTTCTTTGAGAAGATAAACAAAATTGATAAACCATTAGCCAGACTCATCAAGAAAAAAACAGAGAAGACTCATTCAACAGAATTAGAAATGAAAAAGGAGAAGGAACAACTGATACTGTAGAAATACAAAGGATCATGAAAATTACTACAAGCAACCATATGCCAAAAAAATGGACAATCTGGAAGAAATGGACAAATACTTAGAAAAGCACAACCATCTGAGAATGAACCAGGAAGAAATAGAAAATATAAACAGACCAAGCACAAGCACTGAAATTGAAAATGTGATTAAAAATCTTGCAACAAAGAAAAGCTCAGGACCAGATGACTTCACAAGCAAATTCTATCAAACATTTAGAAAAGAGCTAACACCTATCCTTTTCAAAGTCTTCCAAAAAATATCAGAGGGAGGAACACTCCCAAACTCATTCTATGAGTCCACCATGACCCTGATACCAAAACCAGACAAAGATGTCACAATAAAAGAAAACTACAGGCCAATAAATAGCACTGATGAACATAGATGCAAACATCCTCAACAAAATACTTGCAAACAGAATCCAACAGCACATTAAAAGGATCATACAACATGATCAAGTGGGTTCTATCCCAGGAATGCAAAGATTCTTCAATATACACAAATCAATCAATATGATACACCATATTAACAAATTGAAGGATAAAAACCATATGATAATCTCAATAGATGCACAAAAAGCCTTTGACAAATTCAACACCCATTTTTGAAAAAAAAATCTCCAGAAAGTAGGCATAGAGGGAACTTACCTCAACATAATAAGGCCATATATGACAAACCCACAGCCAACATCTTTCTCAATGGTGAAAAACTGAAACCATTTCCACTAAGATCAGGAAGAAGACAAGGTTGCTCACTCTCACCACTATAATTCAACATAGTTTTGGAAGTTTTAGCCACAGCAGTCAGAGAAAAATAAATAAAAGAAATCCAGATCAGAAAAGAAGACGTAAAACTGTCACTGTTTGCAGATGACATGATACTATATACAAAGAATCCTAAAGCCTGTGTATATGCTGTTTACAAGAGCCCACTTCAGACCTAGGGACACAGACTGAAAATGAGGAGATGGAAAAAGATATTCCATGCAAATGGAAATCAAAAGAAAGCTGGAGTAGCAATTCTCATTTCACACAAATAGACTTTAAAATAAGACTATTATAAGAGCCCAAGAAGGACACTACATAATGATCAAGGGATCAATCCGTGAAGATTTAACAATTGTAAATATCTATGCACCCAACATAGCAGCACCTCAATACATAAGGCAAATGCTAACAGTCATAAAAGGGGAAATTGACAGTAACACAATCATAGTAGGGGATTTTAACACCCCACTTTCACCAATGGACAGATCATCCAAAATGAAAATAAATAAGTAAACACAAGTTTTAAATGATATGTTAAACAAGATGGACTTAATTGATATTTATAGGACATTCCATCCAAAAACAGCAGAATACACTTTCTTCTCAAGTGCTCATGGAACATTCTCCAGAATAGATAATATCTTGGGTCACAAATGAAGCCTTGGTAAATTTAGGAAAATTGAAATCGTATCAAGTATCTTTTCCAACCCCACACATTGAGACTAGATGTCAATTACAGGAAAAAAACTGTAAAAAAATCAAAACACATGGAGGCTAAACAATATGCTAGTAAATAACCAAGAGATCAATGAGGAAATCAAAGAGTAAATCAAAAAATACCTAGAGGGCTTCCCTGGTGGCTCAGTGGTTGAAAGTCCACCTGCCGATGCAGGGGACACGGGTTCGTGCCCTGGTCAGGGAAGATCCCACATGCTGTGGAGCGGCTAGGCCCATGAGCCATGGCCACTGAGCCTGCACATCCAGGGCCTGTGCTCCACAACGGGAGAGGCCACAACAGTGAGAGGCCCAACAACCTAACATTACACCTAAAGCAATTAGAGATAGAAAAACAAACAAACAACAAAAAAAACAAAATTAGAAGGAAAGAAATCATAAAGATTAGATCAGAAATAAATGAAAAAGAAAAGAAGTAAACAATAACAAAGATGAAGAAAACTAAAAGCAAGTTCTTTGAGAAGATAAACAAAATTGATAAACCATTAGCCAGACTCATCAAGAAAAAAAGGGAGTGTGGAGCGGCTAGGCCCATGAGCCATGGCCACTGAGCCTGCACATCCAGAGCCTGTGCTCCACAACGGGAGAGGCCACAACAGTGAGACGCCCGCGTACCACAAAAAAAATAAAATAAAAATAAAAATATACCTAGAAACAAATTACAATGAAAACAGGATAGCTCAAATCCTATGGGGTACAGCAAAGACAGTTCTAAGAGGTAACTTTATAGCAGTACAATCCTACCTCAAGAAACAAGAAAAATCTCAAATAAACAACCTAACATTACACCTAAAGCAATTAGAGATAGAAAAACAAACAAACAACAAAAAAAACAAAATTAGAAGGAAAGAAATCATAAAGATTAGATCAGAAATAAATGAAAAAGAAAAGAAGTAAACAATAACAAAGATGAAGAAAACTAAAAGCAGGTTCTTTGAGAAGATAAACAAAATTGATAAACCATTAGCCAGACTCATCAAGAAAAAAAGGGAGAAGACTCAAATCAATAGAATTAGAAATGAAAAGAGGAATAACAACTGACACTGCAGAAGTACATAGGATCATGAGAGATTACTACAAGCAACTATATGCCTATAAAATGGACAACCTGGAAGAAATGGACACATTCTTAGAAAAGCACCACCTTCTGAGACTGAACCAGTAAGAAATAGAAAATATAAACAGACCAATCACAAGCACTGAAATTGAGACTGTGATTAAAAACCTTCCAACAAACAAAATCCCAGGACCAGATGGCTTCACAGGTGAATTCTATCAAACATTTAAAGAAGAGCTAACACCTATCCTTTTCAAACTTCCAAAATACAGCAGAGGGAGGAATACTCCCAAACTCATTCTACGATGCCACCATCACCGTGATACCAAAACCAGACAAAGATGTTACAAAAAAGGAAAACTACAGGCCAGTGTCACTGATGAACATCGATGCAAAAATCCTCAACAAAATACTAGCAAACAGAATCCAGCAGCACATTAAAAGGATCATACACTAGGATCAAGTGGGGTTTATCCCAGGAATGCAAGAATTTTTCAATATACACAAATCAATCAATGTGATACACCATATTAACAAATTGAAGGGTGAAAACCATGTGATCATCTCAATAGATGCAGAAAAAGCTTTCGAAAAAATTCAACACCCATTTCTGATAACAACTCTCCAGAAAGTAGGCATAGAGTGAACTTACCTCAACATAATAATGGCCATATATGACAGACCCACAGCCAACATCGGTCTCAATGGTGAAAAAAAACCATTTCCAAAAGATCAGAAACAAGACAAAGTTGCCCACTGTTACCACTATTATTCAACACAGTTTTGAAAGTTTTAGCCACAGCAATCAGAGAAGAAAAAGAAAGAAAAGGAATCCAAAGTGGAAAAGGAGAAGTAAAACTGTCACTCTTTGCAGATGACATGATACTCTTCATAGAGAATCCTAAAGATGCTACCTGAAAACTACTAGAGCTAATTAATGAATCTGTAAAGTTGCAGGATACAAAATTAATGCACAGAAATCTCTTGCATTCCTATACACTAATGATGAAAATTCTGAAAGAGAAATTAAGGAAACACTCCCTTTTACCATTTCAACAAAAAGAATTAAATACCTAGGAATAAACCTACCTAAGGAGACAAAAGACCTGCATGCAGACTGGTATAAGACACTGATGAAAGAAATTAGATGATACAAACAGATGGAGAGATATACCATGTTCTTGGATTGGAAGAATCAACATTGTGCAAATGACTCTACTACCCAAAGCAATCTACAGATTCAATGCAATCCCTATCAAATAACCAATGGCATTTTTCACAGAACTAGAACAAAAATTTTCACAATTTATATGGAAACACAAAAGACCCCGAATAGCCAAAGCAATCTTGAGAAAGAAAAATGGAGCTGGAGGAATCTGGCTCCTGGACTTCAGACTATACTACAAAGCTACAGTAATCAAGACAGTATGGTGATGGCACAAAAGCAGAAATATAGATCAATGGAGCAGGATAGAAAGCCCAGAGATAAACCCACACACATATGGTCAGCTTATCTTTGATAAAAGAGGCATGAATATACAGTGGAGAAAACACAGCCTCTTTAATAAGTGGTGATGGGAATTCTGGACAGGTACATGTAAAAGTATGAAATTAGAACACTCCTGAACACCATACACAAAAGTAAACTCAAAATTGGTTAAAGATCTACATGTAAGGCCATGCTCAACATCACTAATCATTAGAGAAATGCAAATCAAAACTACAATGTGGTATCACCTCACACTGCTCAGAATGTCCATCATCCAAAAATCTACAAAAAATAAATGCTGGAGAAGGTGTGGAGAAAAGGGAAGCTCTTGCACTGTTGGTGGGAATGTAAATTGATACAGCCAGTATGGAGAACAGTATGGACATTCTTTAAGAAACTAAAAATAGAACTACTATACAACCCAGCAATCCCACCACTGGGCATATACCCTGAGAAGACCATAATTCAAAAAGAGTCATGTACCACAACGTTCTTTGCAGCACTATTTACAATAGCTAGAACATGGAACAACCTAAGTGTCCATCAACAGATGAATGGATAAAGAAGATGTGGCACATATATACAATGGATTATTACTCACCCATAATAGGAAACAAAATTGAGTTTTTTGTAGTGAGGTGGATGGACCTGGAGTCTGTCATACAGAGTGAAGTAAGTCAGAAAGAGAAAAACAAATACCGTGTGTTAACACATGTATATGTGATCTAAAACAAATCGTTCTGAAGAATCTAGGGGCAGGGCAAGAATATAGACACAGACGTAGAGAATGGACTTGAGGACATGGTGAGGGGAAAGTGTAAACTGAGATGAAGTGAGAGAGTAACATTGACCTATATACACTACAAAATGTAAAATAGATAGCTAGTGGGAAGCAGCTGCATAGCACAGGTAGGTCAGCTCGGTGCTTTGTGACCACCAAGAGGGGTGGGATAAGGAGAGTGGGAGGGAGACACAAGAGAGAGGGGATATGGAGATATATGTATACGAATAGCCGATTCACTTTGTTATACAACAGCAAGTAACACAACAATGGAAAGTAATTATACTCCAATAAAGACATTTAAAAAAATGTGGAGAGTGCTCTCTCTAGAAGTTTCAGCTGAAAACAGCACTTGACATTGCTGCCTATATTCCAATGACTAGAACTCAGTCATACAGCCACACTGAACTGCAAGAGCGGCTGAGAAATCTGGTCTAGTTGGATTTGGGGTGGTTTTTGGTGACTATCGAGCTGGCTCTTCCATGGAGAGACACTGTAAATATCCCATTTTGCAAATGAGAAAACTGAGAAAACTGAAATCACTTGACTAAGTTCATGGAACTTGCAAGTGACATAACCAGATTCAGGTCTGTCTGACTCTTTCCAGTAAAACTCTCTGTGATTGTGGAATATTCTGTACCTGTGATGTTCAAGAGAGTAATCCACTGCCCATATGTGGCCAAAGTCATCCTTGCCCACACTCTACTCTCTTTCTCTTCAGGAAGCCTTCCTATTTTCACTCATCCCATGCTGGGAACACATTCCTTCTTCTCCGATAAACAATCATCCCAGGAGAAAATTTCACCCCTTCATGTGTCAAGCCTCCACTGCTCATGGGAGTCCTCCTCTGCCAAGTTCCAAAGGAGGAGGAATGGGTGTCCTGAAAATGAGGTCAAAAATAGGTACTGCCATGCAGTACCTTTTCATCAGTGAGAATCAAGTCTGATTTCCTCAATATCTAAGCAGAGAGAACACCTTGTCAAAGCAAGTGCTATGTTTTTTCTCCCCAGGAAACTATATAATCTGGTCTTACATAAAAAAAGAACTTTGCAAGTTAGTGCTTGATTGGTATACATTTTCAGTGGGGAAGATGGGAAAGTTCCAGATGTGGATGGTGGTGATGGGTGCACAGCAATGTGAATGTACTTAATACCACAGAGCTGTGCACTTAAAATTGTTAAAAGTAGATTTTATGTTATGTATCTTTTTCCACAAAAAAAAAAGTGTGTGAAAAAAGAATCTTCTTCCAGTTGATGTAACTTTGAACTTGCCCCTCATGGAACACCTGCTTGGCGTTACTGTACTAAGGAGCGTTTGAGTGCTGCCCATACCTGGCAAACCTCACCTAAGATGGCTCTTGCTTTCACTGCAGCCTGGGATGAGGGTGTGGCAGCTCTGCAGATGCCCAGACTCCTCTCTCTCCCTCTCAGAAACCCCTGTGGTGTACAGGGGAGGTCCTTCATTGCACCGTTATGAGTGAAAAGAATAGAAGAGTTGGCATGATCTGGTACAACTGTTTGTGGGGAAAATGGTCAATCTCTGTCTGGTCAAGCTCTGTCTGTTTAACTCAAAAGATATTTTGAGGAAATTACCTTTGAAATTATACTTTGAAATTCTGAACTAAGAGAACCAAATAAACACTAATCAGTGCCCTGGTGAGATCTCTCGTGTAAAGTGAAGAGGGAGCCGTGTTGTCTTCCAAGGTGGACATTTTCCTGCTAGAGAGAACATCTATTCCAATAAATCGTGATTTATTGCTGTGAGGAGAAGCAATTTCCTCACATTATTTAACCCTTCTATGCCTGCATCTGCACTGAAAATTAAGATAGCTAACCAGCTCCCGGGAAGATGCTTGGGGAGAAATAGGCAGCTGGACCAAGTTGCTGAATGATGATGGGGAGGGAATATTCTAAGGAAAGTATGAGGATGCTCTGTGCATCCTTGAGGCATAATTCAACCCGATGGGGCTCCCTGTCCTGTCTGAATAATGCTGTGTGTGGGCAACATGGACATTCTCTTATGCTTGTTGCTCTTGTTTGCTTGTGTGTTTGTATTTATTTAGGCCACTTTTCATCATTCATTGCACCACTTTGTTAACGTTGAAGCTGAAAATGTTGCCTCAAGATCTCAATTTTCATTTTTGCACTTTTGGAAATGTTTTGAAATGTAGCCTTGTCAATAGGAAGGTTTTCACAAATTGGGTTGACATCCCGAGAGGCCATTGTACTGAGTCTGTTTCTGTAGGGCATTCAGCTACTCTCCCACATTTTAAACATTACAGAGGAATGTAGGTTTTTTGAAAAAAGTATTGCAATCTGCAGCCATCCTGGGCATTTCTTGTGGAAAGACTTTTCAATAGAATTTTCAAAAAAAACATTAAGAGAGCTCTCTCTTAGGAAGAAGGACAGCTTTTATAGAGTTCTTGAGGCCAAGAGAAATGACCCTTTCTTAGGTGCTGGGCAGAACAACAGTCCCACAGGCCCTCCTCCTCAGGAGCTGGAGGAGGTGTCAGCATCTTTTCATGGCCATGGTGCTCATGAAACCCCAGCTGCTATAAGGTGCTCAGACTTCCAAAAAGTGTTGGGAAAGGCCAAGATTTTGTCTCTGGGAACCACATGAAGCCACTGTCAGGGGAGAACAGACTGACTGACATTATAAGAAATAAAGTGTTTGTCCCCTGGCAGCATGTGAGCACCTTCCTTCCTGTGACCTTAAAATCGTGACAGAGGATACAGATGCCTTTGAGCCATCCCAATAAGGAGAAGAAAGCTAGAATGATCATTACCCCGGCCTCTACCCAATGAGTTAGAAACAAGTGAGATGCCTCCTTGTGTTGCCTGGCGTGGCCTCTCAGCTAGACAGCTCCAGCCCAGGCCCTGTCCACCAGCTGTGGTCTCCAGCTTCTTTGCTTAGACAGCCACTCACACTTGATGGGTCCTGGAAAAAGTGACTCATGTAAGAGTCAGATGCATACATCAGGAGGCCAATATATGAATTTATAAAAAATTTAATATAATTTATTATTTATTTAATAAAAACTATAAGCATGCTCCACCATACTCCTTCCCTGATGTCTAAACCTTTGTGAAGCAGAGTTAGCCATCAGAACATTGCTTGGTGAGCATGGAAAAATCAAGGCCAGGGCATATGAGGAGTCTTGAGAGATTGTACTGTGGTCAGCAGTTGGACACAAAGACCCTTTGGAGAGTTTGATTAAGTTAATAGGATATTTGCCTTTTAAAAGGCAGAATACATGAACTCATTAAGGCTGATCTCTGGACTCCAGAGCCCTGGGATGAGCCATGGTGAGTCTTGTCAAAATATAATTTCCAAAAAGTTAAAAGCATAACCCATCCAACTATCAATGATCATGTGTCAAAGATTTTAATCAACTGATTCATGAATGAGGAAACCAATGATAAACTGTTTCCCAAGGGGAATAAGGTTTACACAGTCTTTTTCTTTAAACATGACTAAGATTTCTAAACACAAAATTGATCAGTGTCCTTCACAGCAATAAATCATAAACTTCAGGGTTATCTTTGCTACTAGATAGAAATCATTGCATCATATGTAAGTTTAACATATATAACTTCACAGAGTCTGAGTTCTTAATTAATAAATAATAAAGAGCAAAATCATTCAATGGTACATTTTTGTAGGAAAATCATCAATCATCCTTGGGCCTGTTAAACAAAGCTTCAGTATGCCATTGAAAGGACTTGCAGTCACACGCTTGACTTGTTTCCAGGTTATGGATAATTTTTCTTAAACTCATTGACCCCCTAGTTCATATTTCTAGAAAGTGATACATGCCTGAAATTCCTATCTGTCCTCCTTTGCTCCCTCTCCATCTCTGAATGGCTGACACATTGTTAACTTTCAGATGTCAGCTCAGAACCCAACTGCTCAGAGATGCCTTCCCAGAGCTCAAGGTTCATACATACCTTCCTCCAAGTACCCTCCATCTCATGACCCCATTAATCTCTCTGATGGCACTTACCATCATCTGTCATCATCATGTTTATTTCTTTACATGTTTATTGTCTGTCTGCTATACTGAAATGCAAGTACCAAGGTTCAAGGGAAAGGAACTAGCCTATCTAATTCACCTCTATATCCTCAGCTCCTAAAACAGTGCTGGGCATATAGTGGATGCTTGATAAATATCTGCCTAATGGATGGATGGATGGATGCATGCATGCCTAGTTACATTAGCGACATATTTTGGAAGACTTCCTGCCAAGTTTTTGCTATTTGGTCTGCCCTTTTAAAGTCTACAAGAAAAACACTCCTCTCATCTACTTATTCTTACCCTCACATATATTGACACTGCTGATTAACTTATTATAGCCATCTCATCACTTTTGACCTAGGGTACTACCTTTATGTAAGGCAAAGGTAAATGCATTATAGAAATGTCCCTTCCTCATTGTCAGTGTCTTGAAGAACACCCCACTACAGCCCATTTACAATCATATTCTCTCCTAATAGTTTTCTCCCTCGAATTAAAGCACATCTTTCCTTCCACCAGCCCTGTAGGGTTGCAAGAAGGAAAGAAAGGAAGGGAGGAGTCTGGATGAGGGAGAAACCAATAGGGAAAGACACTTCTTCAGAATGAGGGCCTGGAATGAAAGCCACAAAGACGATAAACAAGATCTTGGCTCTCACAGCATACCTTTTGGAGGCCAAAGGGGCCTAAATTCCTCTCAGAAAAGGAAAGGGAAGGAAAGCAGCCTTAAGGATTTTCCAAATGTCAAGGATCTCATTTCACAGCATATTTCCTGGTCAGGTATTTACCTCCTTCAGACAATCTCTGAAATAGCTAGAACCAAGTCTAGGACTAAGAATGATAAATTCTAGCTCACCTGTAAGCTGTGAGATTTTCAATGGAAAAAATCAGGAGATGGAGGTAGGGTGAGTAAGACAAGCAGGATTCAGTTAAGTCCCAGAGTGGGTGAGAAAAGGAAGGACTATCTTCTATATTCTGATCCTCAGAACGTTTTCTATAATTTCCTTGCCTCTTTGTTCTTGTCTTTCCCTTGGCAATTAAACATCTACCCAAATTTTATTGTTGTTGACCATCCAGCATGCCTGGTTGCACTCTCATTTAAAATATGTTATGACAGCAATCTCACAAAAGAGTAAAATCACTAAATGGACTTGTCAGGAATTATTACCTCCAGCTCATCTCCCCTGGAGACCAGCTGGCCCTCTTCATATGCTCTCTTAAAATTCACTCATCCCTGCTGCTCCCAATAATGAAACCAACTCTTGGAGATGTACAATGTACCAAACCTCAACAGACCTTTTCACAGGTCAACATATCTAGAACAATGTTGTCAAACTTGAGCTAGCATCAGAATCTCCTGGAGGGTTTGTTAAAACACACATATATGGGCTCTAACCCCAGAGTTGCTGATTCAGTCGGTACAGGGTAGATCTGGAGAATTTCCATTTCTCACAGTTGCCACAGGATGCTGATGCTGCTGGTCCAGAGTTCACATGCAGAGAATCACTGATACCGAAGAAGCAGTCAAGAGACGACCTCAACGACATCTTTCCTTCAATTCACCCATCTCCACCTTAAAATTTCTCAGTATCTGCATCCATTGTTTCCTTCTTGCCAAAACTAACTTATTCATTCATTCACTCCAGTTCCTCATAATACTCAGACTCTTCCATGGCTAGTCACTTATACAAGTACTTTTTTTTTTAACATCTTTATTGGAGTATAATTTCTTTACAATGTTGTGTTAGTTTCTGCTTTATAACAAAGTGAATCAGCTATACATAAACATATATCCCCATATCTCTTCCCTCTTTTGTCTCCCTCCCTCCCACCCTGCCTATCCACATGGGGAGGGGGAAGGGTAATCTGGGACACAGTGAGAGAGTGGCATGGACATATATACCCTGCCAAATGTAAAACAAAATAGACTTTAAAACAAAGATTATAACAAGAGATAAGGAAGGATGTTACATAATGATAAAGAGGTCAATCCAAGAGGAGGATGTAATATTTAAACCTATATACATCTAACATAGGAACATCTAAATATATAAAGCAAATATTAACAGACATAAAGAGAGAAATTGACAATAATATAATAAAAGTAGGAAACTTTAACACCCTACGTACATCAATGGACAGTATTTTACGTTTGGTAGTGTATATATGTCCATGCCACTCTCTCACTTCGTCCCAGCTTACCTTTCCCCCTCCCCATGTCCTCAAGTCGATTCTCTGGCAGGTCTGCATCTTTATACCTGTCTTGCCCCTAGGTTCTTCATGATCATTTTGTTGTTGTTGTTAGATTACACAAATGTGTTAGCATACAGTATTTGTTTTTCTCTTTCTGACATACATCACTCTGTATGACAGACTCTAGGTTCATCAACATCAATAAAAATAACTCAGTTTCATTTCTTTTTTATGGCTAAGTAATATTCCATTATATATATGTGCCACATCTTCTTTCTCCATTCATCTGTCGATGGACACTTAGGTTGCTTCCTTGTCTTAGCTATTGAAAATAGGGCTGCAATGAACATAGTGGTACGTGATTCTTTTTGAATTATGGTTTTCTCAGGGTATATGCCCAGTAGTGGGATTGCTGGGGTGTATGGTAGTTCTATTTTTCATTTTTTAAGGAACCTCCATACTGTTCTCCATAGTGGCTGTATCAATTTACATTCCCACCAACAGTGCAAAGGGTTCCCTTTTCTCCACACCCTCTCCAGCACTTATTGTTTGTAGATTTTTTAATCATGGCCATTCTGATTGGTGTGAGATGATATCTCATTTTAGTTTTGATTAGCATTTCTCTAATGATTAGTGATGTTGAGCATTCTTTCGTGTCTTTGTTGGCAATCTATATATCTTCTTTGGAGAAATGTCTATTTAGGTCTTCTGCCCATTTTTGGATTGGTTTTTTTGTTTTTTTGATATGGAGATGCATGAGTTGCTTGTATGATTTGGAGATTAATCCTTTGTCAGTTGCTTCATTTGCAAATAATTTCTCCCATTCTGAGGGTTGTCTTTTTGTCTTGTTTATGGTTTCCTTTGCTGCACAAAAGCTTTGAAGTTTCATTAGGTCCCATTTGTTTATTTTTGTTTTTATTCCCATTACTCTAAGAGGTGGATAAAAAAAGATCTTGCTGTGATTTATGTCAAACAGTATTCTGCCTCTGTTTTCCTCTAAGAGTTTTATATTGTCTGGTCTTACATTTAGGTCTTTAGTCCATTTTGAGTTTATTTATATGTATGGTGTGAGGGAGTGTTCTAATTTCATTCTTTTACGGGTAGCTGTCCAGTTTTCCCAGCACCACTTATTGAACAGGCTGTCTTTTCTCCATTGTGTATTCACGCCTCCTTTATAAATATAAGGTGACCATATGTGCGTGGGTTTATCTCTGGGCTTTCTATCCTGTTCCATTGATCTATATTTCTGTGTTTGTGACAAAACCATATTGTCTAGATTACTGTAGCTTTGTAGTATAATCTGAAGTCAGGGAGCCTGATTCCTCCAGCTCCGTTTTTCTTTCTCAAGATTGCTTTGGCTATTCAGGGTCTTTTGTGTTTTCAAACAAATTGTGAAATTTTTTGTTCTAGTTCTGTGAAAAATGCCAGTGGTAGTTTGATAGGTATTGCATTGACTCTGTAGATGGCTTTGGGTAGTATACTCATTTTCACAAGGCTGATTCTTCCAATCCAAAAACATGGTATATCTCTCCATCTATTTGTATCACCTTTAATTTCTTTCATCAGTGTCTTATAGTTTTCTGCATACAGGTCTTTTTTCTCCTTAGGTAGCTTTATTCCTAAGTATTGAATTCTTTTTGTTGCAATGATAAATAGGAGTGTTTCCTTAATTTCACTTTCATGTTTTTTAACCTGAGTGTATAGGAATGCAAGACATTTCTGTGCATTAATTTTGTATCCTGCTACTTTACCAAATTCATTGATTAGCTCTAGTAGTTTTCAGGTAGCATCTTTAGGATTCTCTATGTAGAGTATCATGTCATCTGCCAACAGTGAGAGCTTTACTTCTTTTTTCTGATTTGGATTCCTTTTATTTCTTTTTCTTCTCTGCTGTGGCTACAACTTCCAAAGCAATGTTGAATAATAGTGGTGAGAGTAGGCAACCTTGTGCTGTTCCTGTTCTTAGTGGAAATGGTTTCAGTTTTTCACCATTGAAGACGATGTTGGCTGTGGGTTTGTCATATATGACCTTTATTATGTTGAGGTAAGTTCCCTCTATGCCTAGTTCCTGGAGGGTTTTTATCATAAATAGGTGTTGAATTTTCTCGAAAGTTTTTTCTGCATCTATTGAAATGATCATATGGTTTTTATTCTTCAATTTGCTAGTATGGTGTATCACATTGATTGATTTGTGTATAATTTAGAATCCTTGCATTCCTGGGATAAACCACACTTGATCATAGTGTATGATCCTTTTAATGTACTGTTGGATTCTGTTTGCTACTATTTTGTTGAGGATTTTTGCATCTATGTTCATCAGTGATATTGGCCTGTAGTTTTCTTTCTTTGTGACATCTTTGTCTGCTTTTGGTATCAGGGTGATGGTGGTCTCAAAGAATGAGTTTGGGAGTGTTCCTCCCTCTGCTATATTTTGGAAGAGTTTGAGAAGGATAGGTGTTAGCTCTTCTCTAAATGTTTGATAGAATTCCCCTGTGAAGCCATCTGGTCCTGAGCTTTTGTTTGTTGTAAGATTTTTAATCACAGTTTCAATTTCAGTGCTTATGATTCGTCTGTTTATATTATCTATTTCTTCCTGGTTCAGTCTCAGAAGGTTGTGCTTTTCTAAGAATGTGTCTATTTCTTCCAGGTTGTCCATTTTATTGGCATATAGTTACATGTAGTAATCTCTCATGATCCTTTGTATTTCTGCAGTGTCAGTTGTTATTTCTACTTTTTCATTTCTAATTCTATTGATTTGATTCTTCTCCCTTTTTTTCGTGATAAGTCTGCCTAATGATTTATCAATTTTGTTTATCTTCTCAAAGAACCAGGCTTTAGTTTTACTGATCTTTGTTATTTCTTCCTTCATTTCTTTTTCATTGATTTCTGATCTGATCTTTATGATTTCCTTCCGTCTGCTAATTTTGAGGGTATTTTTTGTTTTTCTTTCTCTAATTGCTTTAGGTGTAAGGTTAGGTTGTTTATTTGAGATGTTTCTTGTTTCTTAAGGTAAGATTGTATTGCTATAAATTTCCCTCTTAGAACTGGTTTTGCTGCATCCCATAGGTTTTGGGACATCGTGTTTTCATTGTCATTTGATTCTAGGTATTTTTTGATCTCCTCTTTGATTTCCTCAGTGATCTCCTGCTTATTAAATAGTGTATTGTTTAGTCTCTATGTGTTTGTATTTTTTACAACTTTTTTCCTGTAATTGATATCTAGTCTCATAGCCTTGTTGTCAGAAAAGATACTTGATATGATTTCAATTTTCTTGAATTTACCAAGGCTTGATTTGTGACCCAAGATATGAGCTATCCTGGAGAACGTTCCATGAGCACTTGAGAAGAAAGTGTGTTCTGTTGTTTTTGGATGGAATGTCCTATAAATAGCAGTTAAGTCCATTATGTTTAATGTGTCGTTTAAAGCTTGTGTTTCCTTATTTATTTTCATTTTTGATGATGTGTCTATTGGTGAAAGTGGGGTGTTCAAGTCTCCTACTATGATTGTGTTACTGTTGCTTTCCCCTTTTATGGCTGTTGGAGCACCAAGACCCTGTCATCCACACAGCTCAGAATAAAAGGGAGATAAAAAGAAAGAAAAATAAACAAATATAATATAATAAACTTATTAAAATAAAAAATAATTATTAAAAGTAAAATAAAACATTTAAAAAGTAATAAAAAAGGAAAGAATGAAAGAATGAATGAATGAAAGAAAGAAAAAAAAGAGAGAGCAACCAAATCCTATTACTATTTTCTTAATTGTTATGGGTTTGTTATTGTAGGTCTTTTCCTTCTCTTGTGTTTCCTGCCATAGAAGTTCCTTTAGTTTTTGTTGTAAACCTGGTTTGGTGGTGCTGAATTCTTTTAGCTTTTGTTTGTCTGTAAAGGTTTTAATTTCTCCATGAAATTTGAATGAGATCCTTGTTGGGTAGAGTAATCTTGGTTGTAGGTTTTTTCCTTTCATCATTTTAAATATGTCCTCCCACACCCTTCTGGCTTGCAGAGTTTCTGCTGAAAAATCAGGTGTTCACCTTATGGGGATTCTCCTGTATGTTATTTTTTGTTTTTCCCTTGCTGCTTTTTATATTTTTTCTTTGTATTTAATTTTTGATAGTTTGATTAATATGTGTCTTGGCATATTTCTCCTTGGATTTATCCTGTATGGGACTCTCTGTGCTTCCTGGAGTTGATTAACTACTTAGGGAAATTTTCAACTATAATCTCTTCAAATATTTTCTCAGTCCCTTTCTTTTTCTCTTCTTCCTCTGGGACCCCTATAATTCGAATGTTGGTGCATTTAATGTTCTCCCAGAGGTCTCTGAGACTGTCCTCATTTTTTTTTCATCTTTTTTCTTTATTCTGCTCTGCAGTAGTTATTTCCACTATTGTATCTTCTAGATCACTTATCAGTTATTCTGCATCAGTTATTCTGCTATTGATTCCTTCTAGAGAATTTTTAATTTCATTTATTGTGTTTTCCATCATTGTTTGTTTCCTCTTAATTCTTCTAGGTCTTTGTTAAACGTTTCCTGTATATTATCTATGCTATTTCCAAGATTTGGGATCATCTTTACTATCATTATCCTGAATTCTTTTTAGGTAGTCTGCCTATTTCCTCTTCAATAGTTAGGTCTGGTGGGTTTTTACCTTGCTCCTTCATCTGTTGAATGTTTCTCTGTCTTCTCATTTTGCTTAACTTACTGTGTTTGGGGTCTCCTTTTCGCAGCCTGAAGGTTCATGGTTCCCGTTGTTTTTGGTGTCGGCCCCCAGTGGCTAAGCTTGGTTCAGTGGGTTGTGTAGACTTCCTGGTGGAGGTGACTAGTGCCTGTTTTCTGGTGGATGAGGCTGGGTCTTGTCTCTCTAGTGGGCAGGTCCGCATCTGGTGTTGTGTTTTGGGGTGTCTGTAACCTTATTATGATTTTAGGCGCCTCTCTGCTAATGGATGGTGTTGTGTTCCTGTCTGGCTAATTGTTTGGCATAGGGTGTCTAGCACTGTACCTTGCTGGTTGTTGAGTGGAGCTGGGTCTTGGCATTGACATGGAGATCTCTGGGAGATTTTCACCGTTTGATATTACATGGAGCTGGGAGGTCTCTGGTGGACCAATATCCTGAACTTGGCTTTCCCACCTCAGAGGCACAGCCCTGATGCCCAGCTGGAGCACCAAGACCCTGTCATCCACACAGCTCAGAATAAAAGGGAGATAAAAAGAAAGAAAAAAAATATATAATATAATAAACTTATTAAAATAAAAAATAATTATTAAAAGTAAAATAAAACATTTAAAAAGTAATAAAAAAGGAAAGAATGAAAGAATGAATGAATGAAAGAAAGAAAAAAAAGAGAGAGCAACCAAACCAAAAAACAAATCCACCAATTATAACAAACACTAAAAACTACCCTAAAAAAAAAAAATAGGGACAGACAGAACCCTAGAACAAATGGTGAAAGCAAAGCTATACAGGCAAAATCACACACTGAAGCATGTACATACACACTCACAAAAAGATAAAAACAGAAATATATATGTATATATCGTTGATTCCAAAGTCCACTGCCTCAATTTGGGATGATTCATTTCCTATTCAGGTATTCCACAGATGCAGGGTACATCAAGTTGATTGTGGATATTTAATCCGCTGCCCCTGAGGCTGCTGGGAGAGATTTCCCTTTCTCTTCTTTGCACAGCTCCCGGGGTTCAGCTTTGGATTTGGCCCCACCTCTGTGTGTAGGTCGCCTGAGGGCATCCAGGTACATGGGGAGTTTCTTGCCTTTTGGGAGGTCTGACGTCTTCTGCCAGCCTTCAATAGGTGTTCTGTAGGGGTTGTTCCACATGTAGATGTATTTCTGATGTATTTGTGGGGAGGAAGGTGATCTCCACTTCTCAGTCTCCCACCATCTTGAAGCTCCTCCACAAGTATTTTTAAAATTTATTTTATTGAAGTACAGTTGATTTTCAATGTTCTGTTAATTTCTTCTGTACAGCGAAGTGATTCAGTTATACAAATATATACATTCTTTTTCATATTCTTTTCCATTATGGTTTATCACAGGATATTGAATATAGTTCACTGTGCTCTACAGTAGGACCTTGTTCTATATACAGTAGTTTGCATCTGCTAACCCCAAGCTCCCAATCCACCCCTCCCCTTTGGCAACCACAAGTCTGTTCTCTATGTCTGTGAGTCTGTTTCTGTTTCATAGATAAGTCCATTTGTATCATATTTTAGATTCACATATAAGTGATATCATATGGTCTTTCTCTGTCTGACTTCACTTAGTATGATCATCTCTAGGTCCATTCATGTTGCTGCAAATGGCATTATTTCATTATTTTTTATGGCTGAGTAATAGTCTATCATATATATATATATATATATATATATATATATATATATCACATCTTCTTTATCCATTCATCTGTTGATGGACATTTAGGTTGATTCCATGTCTTGGCTATATTAAATAGTTCTGCTATGAACATAGGGGTACATGTATTTTTTTTTAAACATCTTTATTGGAGTATAATTGCTTTACAACTGTGTGTTAGTTTCTGCTTTATAACAAAGTGATTCAGCTATACATATGCATAAATCCCCATATCTCCTCCCTCTTGCATCTCCCTTCCACCCTCCCCATCCCACCCCTCTATGTGGTCACAAAGCACAGAGCTGATCTTTTTGAATTATAGTTTTGTCTAGATATATGCCCAGTGATGGGATTACTGGATCGTATGGCAACTCTATTTTCAGTTTTTTGAGGGACCTGCATACGGTTTTCCATAGTGGCTTCACCAATTTTATACAAGTATTTGAAAGCTAGAAAGAAGCTTTGGAGTCATCTCATCTATCAATCAGGGATTCTCAACTTTAGCACTACGGACATTTGGAGCCAAATAAATCTTCACTGTGGGGGGCTGACCTGTGCATTGTATATTTAGCAGCATCCCTAGACTGTATCAACTAGATGCAAGTAATATACTCCCTACTGTGACAACCAAAACCATCTCCAGACATTGCCAAATGTCCTCTGAGGGACAAAATTATCCCGGTTGAGAACCACTCCTCTAGTCAATTGTATCTTTACTATCTTCCTCTCCGTTGGGGTTTAAGGGTGAAAATGCATTGCATCCTTTCCTGAGTTTGTTCCAGTTGTGAAATTAGGACAGATTTCAGAAGCATGGAGATCAAAATATCACTTAATTGCTGCTAAAACTGACTCCTGCTAGAGAGGTTTGTAAGTAACAATGGGCAAGGAAGCCCATAGTTAAACTCAGGATGAGCAGAAAATAATTGTGTGGCAACACCAGGGGACACTGCGGTGGCATGACTAAGGCAGTGGTTCTCAACCTTGGATACATACTGGAATCACCTGGAGACCTTTAAAAAATATTGATCCCACTTCAGACCAGTTAAATAATTTCTGGTTATGAGCCCAAAACATCAGAAATTTTGAAAAGCTGCCAAGTGATTCTAATGTGCACCCAAGGTGGAGAACCTCTACTTTAACCAAATAGTCAAAGGAAAATTAGTCCCTGGTTGGATATTTCTTAAGGGTACTGAGGAGACAACAGGTTGATACAAGATCTCTCAGGAAGTTTTGTAAGTCTTTTTCAGTCAACTAGTCTTCAAAATTCTGCTGACATGTAACTTAAATTTATTATAAAGAACATAAAATATTTACAGCCTTCAGAGCAGGCTTCCTGTGAAAATAGAGCATCTAAGTCAGGACCTTGGAGATATGTAAAAAGGGCCAGAAGTTCATGATTAATAGGCCCAGTGCTACAGGCGTTTAATGTGTTGGGGAAGAGGCCCCAGGGGTGGATTAGAGGTGGGTAAACAGAACCCTGTGGGCCACTTTAAGGAATTTGGATTTTTATCCTGAGAACAATGGGAGGCACTGGAGTTTCTATGCAGGAGAGTGACATGGTCATACTTGAATTCTTGGGATCAATACTCTGCCTATTGTGGAATTTGGATTGAAAGAGGGCAAGGCTTGAAGTGTCATATCTGATTAGAAGTCAGGGCAGTCATCCAGGTAAGGGTGACTTACCAGACAGGGATGATGAGACTTGTTACCAGATGGCTGTTGGATGGAGAGACAGGAAGAGGAATGCCTCAAGCATCAGTCCCTAACTCCTGACTTGGTCACATGGGTGGAAAATGGTGCCATTCTTTAAGATCAGACAATCAAAGGGGCAGGAGTTTTGGGGCGAGAATGATGAGTTCAGTTTTGTACCTGCTAAGTTGAAGGTGTGTGGGTCATCCAGTGGCAGTTGGCCCAGGGTTGTCTCAGTTTTAGCACAGAAAGTCCTGCATCCCAGGAAACCATCAGTCTTGGGCAAAACAGGACAATAGTCTGACTCTCAGAAGAGAGAACTGGGCTGGAGCATTAATGTAAGTGTTGTCAGTGAATAGATGGCATGTGTGTGTGTGTTTGAACATGTGTGCAAGTGCACATGTGCATGAGATTAGAAGGAAACACACCAAAATGATGTTAACAGTACACATTTCTCAGTGGCTAAGCAATAAAACTATTTTTAAGAATTTTTAAAAATGTTCTACCTTAAGAATGTGTTATTTTTGCAACAAGGAAAAAGAAAAGACCAGTTTAAAATACACATACAATTTTTAGTATCCATACCAACATTCTCTATTTGTTTAGTCCTTTTTAGTTCCTATTGAAAAAATAAAAATTGAAGTAATTATTTTTAAAAGTTACTGCAGGTTTTCCTGGTGATAAGCAAACATACCTTATTTTGGTATCCAAAAATAATTTTTGTATACAAAAATTATTTTTGGATACATACCTTATTTTGGTATAATTTTGTATACCTTATACAAAATTAGGAAATAGACTATAGATCAATTCGGCTTACCTCCTCTTAAATTCCAGTGTCTTAAAGGCTTAAAGTAACTTTAGGCTTAAAGTAACCTGGCAATAGAGTGATTGTCTGGTGATAACAAACTTACACAAGTAGAAGTACTGTCCTTCTGTACTTGTGTTAGTTTTCTGAAATAGGTTTGTCTTTTACCCCATTTCTGCATTGTTCATTCTTGATCACAACCTATTATACACAGAGCTGAGTGTATATTTGAGACTGTAGCTGCAGCATCTAACTTCTTTACAAAACATGTGACCACAGATTTCATCAACTGTTCTTTAAAATCAGTGGGCTGATAATGAGGACACTGGAATGAGGAGGACAACATGGAGGACACTTCTGTGACTTGTCCCAGGTCCCATGGGATCTTGTGCAGCAGTGCTGGGGTTTGAACCTAGGGGTCCTTAGAATCATGGAATAGAGGCCCAGAGAGGAGAAAGGACTGGCCCTGGACCACATGGCTCATTAGAAACCAAATCATGACTTGAACCTGGACTTACAGAAGGGAAAAGAGCATTAAACCCCTACTGTTCACCTACTGTATGCCAGGTACTTTCCCATCTTCTGTCCCCTCTAATCCACACAACAAAATTGCAAGGCTAACAAAGAAGGAAACTGAAGCTTAGAGAGTTGAATAAACCCCTAAAAATTCACAGACCTCTGAAGGACAGAACCTGATCCCAGGTCTGTTTGACTCCAAAGTCTATCTGATATCTCCTGAAGGTTTCTGGAGGCCCTTCTTTATGTCTCGATTTCTGATACCTGGGGGAAATGGGAGAATGGGTTCAATTGCTGTCTCGAAGGTAGGAGACAGAACAAAATAGCAGGTTTGTTTATCCATCATTGTCAATGATTGAAGGATGAGGGAAGAGGAGAAGTACCAAGGACTTTCCTGAAACTTAATATCACCCATCACATTTCAGGTGAAGTGCCCTTGCAGTGAACAGCCAGGAAATAAGAACCTCAAGGGTTATTGTAAGCTTGTAAAATCCCAGGGAGCCCTATAGTATTTTAAATCTCTTGGGAGGATCTTGCATATATGTTGGATAAATCAAGTATAGGCAGAAAGGAGATGGCACCTTGAACAATTCTTTCTCACTTTTCTTAGTGTAAAATCAGAGATGATAAACTCTCCTTTGCTTTTCTGCCTACTTTGTATGTATTGTGTCTATTTCCAAATGCTTCCCAATATTTTATCTTCAGAACCTCATCTAGGAGGTAGACAGGGCAGGAATTATTATTCCCATTTTTGCAGACAAAAAAGCTGAGTCATAGATTAAATCATTTGCACAGGATATCACAGATAATTAGCAAAAGTGAGAAGAGAAAGTAGGGGAAGGAGCTGTTGTTTGAAATCACAATTTTTTATGATGCATTTCTATCAATAAAAGCACTTTCAACATATACATATTTTATTAATTATACAGCTTTAATCTTGTACTAATACAGTATGTATATTTTAAATTTTATACAATAACAAAATTTTAAAGGCTGTGATAAAAATGAATATAAATGCAAGTGCTAATATTCCCCTTTCATTCCAGTTGTTCACACACCCCAGGGTGTGGTGATTCCCACCCCCTAGTATCCATGTCTTTGTGTATTTTCCTCCCCTTTAGTGTGGGCAGGACCTGTGACCTTTTAACCAGTAGATACATGAAAAGTGGTGGCACGTATTCTTGTGGTTATGTTACATTATATGGCAAAGGTGAAGATGTCATTAAGAGCCTTAATCAGTTGACATTTAATTGCTCAAAGGGAGATTATCCTGGTGGACCTGACCTAACTATAGCCCCTTTAAGAGATGGTGTATGCCTTCCCTGAAGTCAGAGACTTCAAGGAGCAGAGACCCTGTCTCTCTGTTTCTGGCTTTCAAGGAAAAGCTGCCGTGAATTCTACAGCCACAAATTCTGCCAACAACCTGAGGGAGGTTGGAAGCAGATCCTTCCTTAATCCAGCATCCAGATGATAATGCAGCCCAGCCCACACCTAGATCTCAGCCTGTGAGAGTCTGAGCAAGGACGCAGCTAAGGTATGTCTGGATTCCTGACCCATGGAAATTGTGAGATAACAAGTGTGTGTTCTTCTAAGCCACTGTGTTGTAGTAACTTGTTACACAACATAAAATGAATACACCAGGGACTTCCCTGGTGGCACAGTGGTTAAGAACCCACCTGCCAATGCAGGGGACATGGGTTTAATCCCTGGTCCTGGAAGATCCCACAGGCTGTGGAGCAACTAAGCCCGGGTGCCACAACTACTGAGCTTGTGCTCTAGAGCCCACGAGCCACAACTATTGAAGCCTGCATGCCTAGAGCCCGTGCTCTGCAACAAGAGAAGCCATCACAATAAGCCTGGGCACCACAATGAAGAGTAGCCCCTGCTCACCGCAACTAGAGAAAGCCCTCATACAGCAAAGAAGAGCCAATGCAGCCAAAAATAAATAAATAAATTTATAAATAAATAAATAAAATAAAATGAATACACCAGAGTGTGGTCTCTGCACCCCTTTGGTTTTGAAGACCTTATTTTCTAGTCAAAAATCTGAGCACCAAGCACTAGGCACTCTGCTAGAGCCCACGCGCCACAACTATTGAAGCCTGCATGCCTAGAGCCCGTGCTCTGCAACAAGAGAAGCCATCACAATAAGCCTGGGCACCACAATGAAGAGTAGCCCCTGCTCACCGCAACTAGAGAAAGCCCTCATACAGCAAAGAAGAGCCAATGCAGCCAAAAATAAATAAATAAATTTATAAATAAATAAATAAAATAAAATGAATACACCAGAGTGTGGTCTCTGCACCCCTTTGGTTTTGAAGACCTTATTTTCTAGTCAAAAATCTGAGCACCAAGCACTAGGCACTCTGCTCAGCACTTTACCTGTAAGATGTCATTTAGTCATCCCTACCTTATGGTGTTGGTATTTTTGTACCTATTTGGAGGTAATAAAACTGAGATCAGCAAGATTAAGCAACTTTCCGCAGGCCCCACAGTCAGAAATGAAAGGCAAGGGTCTTGACCTCAGCTTGGAGCTGAGAATAAAGCCAGTTACTCTCTTCACTTCCTCTGTTGCATCCAGATGACCTTACAGAAGACAAGAGGAAACATTCCCCATGCCTTTGTCTACTCATGAAATGCTTACTGACTATGTGCAATGTATTCTGATAAGTCTTAAAAAGTAACACATATCAGGCTGCCCTACACTTGCAAACAATTTGGCTAAGAGAATGACAACAAATATCCTCTGCTTAAGGGAATCTAGTCCACACCATGTTTTAATACTAAGTCTCTGGCAGTGTGTTTTCTTCCCACATTTTTCTAGGACAGCTAACAACCTGCTCTCTCAAGGAGAAAGTTGAGAAATTATTTTCTCTTCTATACCAGTCAGTATCCTGGCAGGGCATTTAATGAAGGACTGTTTTACAGATGTAAAATGAGAGATGGTTAAGTGCCCAGGAATAACAATAGCAGGAAGCTTTTACCACCCAGGTCGAAAGGGACAAGACAAGGAATTATGTTACCAGAGAGTAAAGCTGTAGAACCCATCTCTTTCCCCCAGGAGCTGTGGTGACAAAGGAACACAGGTACTGCCAGAACCTCAGCATGGCAGGGAGGGAGCAGAGGTAGATACCCTGATGCTCCCCTCTCCTGCTGGTGCTTCCTATAATAGGAAGGAAGTTAGCCCTTAACTAGCCTTTCTACTGGGTTTCCATTTATGCTATTCACACTGTCCTGAATGCATTTACTTTAGCACTGATGCATCTTATGGCTTGTATCTCTTAAGTGACAACAGTGGGTTCTGTAGTTACACATGAGAAGTAGTCTATGTGAGAACCATCTATCAGGGCCAAAAAATATATTGTGTATTGGGCTGGAGAGTTCAAACAGTTGAATGATTCAGTATCAGTGGAGCTTGGAGCTCTTGGAAGCAATTTGATATGACCTTCCTTTCATTCTACTGTGATGTGCTAATAAAGTAGAACAATGTGCCCCCAACTGCTGCTTTTTGCAAATCAATTTTTCACCTGGCAACAGCTATTCTAGCAGGTGCTGTTCCTGCATTTCCATGTTCCCGGCCTTGCAAATCCATCACTAATCAACCCCAAGAAAATAGAGCAAAGTACAAAAAATTCTTGGTTTCCACACTTGCCCAGCTGGTTGCATTGTGTTCTGGCGAGGAAGGACTTTTGCAGAACTGATATGGCAGGCAAACCACCAGCACTTACTTCTGGCCCTGCCACCTACTTCCAGCTGATTGGACCTCCTTGGGCAACTTCTCTAAGCCTTATTTTCTTCCTTAGTCAAATGGAGATAATAGTACCTGCCCTTATTCTATAGGATTCATTCATTCATCCATTCATTCATTTGGTCAACAAATCTTGGATCACCTACTATATACCAAGACAGCCTTAACAATCCACACCAAAAAACATGTCATCAAGGAGCAAAACCAGAATTTTCAGAACCATCTCAATTTCAAATATTTAAACCATTTATTCCTTGAAACTGATAAACATTTGTTGAATATCTTTTAAGTGCCAGCTTCCTTATTACATTAAATATGTAATCATTCACTCAATTATATATAAATCTCCATTCAAGACATATAAAGAAGATGTGGTATATATATACACCACACACACACACACACACACACACACACAATGGAATATTACTCAGCCATAAAAAGAATGAAATATTGCCATTTTCAGCAACATGGATGGACCTAGAGATTATCATAACTGAAGTAAACCAAATAAAGACAAATATCATATGATATTACTTATATGTGGAATCTTAAAAATAATGATACAAATGAACGTATATACAAAACAGAAATAGACCCAGAGACACAGAAAACAAACATTGTTACCAAAGGGAAAGGGTGGAGGGAGGGATAAATTAGGGGTTTGGGATTAACATACACACTACTATATATAAAATAGATAACCAACAAGGACCTACTGTATAGCACAGGGGACTATACTCAATATTTTGTAATAACCTATAAAGGAAAATAATCTGAAAAAGAATATATATATATGTACTATAACTGAATCACTTTGCTGTAAACCTGAAACTAACACAACATTGCATATTAATTATACTTCATTAAAAAAAAAAAAGGCCTACTCTCTGCGAAGCACCATGCTAGTTTCTGGAGGTACAGAGATGAATGTCTCCACCATCAGGACATTCAAAGTGTGATGAGGAAACCTGATCTCAATGTATAAGCAGACAGATATATTTTAAAGTGCAGGAATACCAGGGAAAGAAAAATCTATAGGACACCCATCCTGGGCTATGAGACATGAAAGCTATGGTCAGACTTGCATTTCTGATAGTTAATCTGACTTCCTGAACTTGAACAAGAAAAAAAGCAGTTAAGGTGCTTCTGTGGTCCAGACAAGATAATGACATCCTGAAGTGCAGTGACGTTGAGTGTAAGAGAGCAAAGGAGTCTTTTGGAGACTACTTAGGCAGTACGTTTTACAGGAAATAGTGATGGCCTAGATATCAGATGGAGAAGAGGAGAAAGGAACGGGGGATTAATATTCCTCTCCAATTTCTCGCTTGAGTAATCTTAATTCCCCTCCTCAGCCCTGCAGGGTAGGTATTGTTATTGACATTCTACTCAGAGCCTCAAGATCAAGTAGCTAGTAAGGTCAAGGCCAAGATTCACACCCACAGCCTGATTCCAAAGCCCATGCTTTTCTACTACAAACCCAGGCCCCTCCAGGATCTTCATATTAGTCTTTCTATGGACCCCTCTTCTTTTTTTTTTCTTTTTCTTCTTTTTGGCTGCGTTGGGTCTTTGTTTTTGCGCGCGGGCTTTCTCTAGTTGCCGTGAGCGGGGGCTACTCTTCGTTGCAGTGCACGGGCTTCTCACTGTGGTGGCTTCTCTTGTTGCAGAGCATGGGCTCTAGGTGCATGGGGTTCAGTAGTTGCAGCCCACAGGCTCAGTAGTTGCAGCCCATGGGCCCTAGACCACGCAGGCTTCAATAGTTGTGGCCCATGGGCTTAGTAGTTGTGGTGCACAGGCTCTAGGGCACACAGGCTTCAGTGGTTGTGGCATACGGGCTCAGTAGTTGTGGCACACGGCCTCTACAGTGCAGGCTCAGTAGTTGTGGTGCACGGGCTTAGTTGCTCCGCGGCATGTGGGATCTTCCTGGACCAGGGATTGAACCCGTGTCCCCTGCATTTGCAGGCGTATTCTTAACCACTGTGCCACCAGGGAAGTCCTAAACCCCTCTTCTTAGATTCAAAAATCTGCTTCCTGGACCATTAGATGGGACAAGGGAAAAGAAAGGGTATGGCAGGATTGGAGATGATGGAGGGCAGGAAAAGGGTGAGTCTGCTAACCAGTCTTCTCTCTCTTCCATCATCTGCATGCCTTCCCCACCTCTTTTCTCCACCAGCAGGTTCATGGTTCTAGGGGCTCTGGGCCCTCCTCATAACCTGGTCATGTTTTCCATGTTCCCGGCCTTGCAAATCCATCACTAATCAACCCCAAGAAAATAGAGCAAAGTACAAAAAATTCTTGGTTTCCACACTTGCCCAGCTGGTTGCATTGTGTTCTGGCGAGGAAGGACTTTTGCAGAACTGATATGGCAGGCAAACCACCAGCACTTACTTCTGGCCCTGCCACCTACTTCCAGCTGATTGGACCTCCTTGGGCAACTTCTCTAAGCCTTATTTTCTTCCTTAGTCAAATGGAGATAATAGTACCTGCCCTTATTCTATAGGATTCATTCATTCATCCATTCATTCATTTGGTCAACAAATCTTGGATCACCTACTATATACCAAGACAGCCTTAACAATCCACACCAAAAAACATGTCATCAAGGAGCAAAACCAGAATTTTCAGAACCATCTCAATTTCAAATATTTAAACCATTTATTCCTTGAAACTGATAAACATTTGTTGAATATCTTTTAAGTGCCAGCTTCCTTATTACATTAAATATGTAATCATTCACTCAATTATATATAAATCTCCATTCAAGACATATAAAGAAGATGTGGTATATATATACACCACACACACACACACACACACACACACACACAATGGAATATTACTCAGCCATAAAAAGAATGAAATATTGCCATTTTCAGCAACATGGATGGACCTAGAGATTATCATAACTGAAGTAAACCAAATAAAGACAAATATCATATGATATTACTTATATGTGGAATCTTAAAAATAATGATACAAATGAACGTATATACAAAACAGAAATAGACCCAGAGACACAGAAAACAAACATTGTTACCAAAGGGAAAGGGTGGAGGGAGGGATAAATTAGGGGTTTGGGATTAACATACACACTACTATATATAAAATAGATAACCAACAAGGACCTACTGTATAGCACAGGGGACTATACTCAATATTTTGTAATAACCTATAAAGGAAAATAATCTGAAAAAGAATATATATATATGTACTATAACTGAATCACTTTGCTGTAAACCTGAAACTAACACAACATTGCATATTAATTATACTTCATTAAAAAAAAAAAAGGCCTACTCTCTGCGAAGCACCATGCTAGTTTCTGGAGGTACAGAGATGAATGTCTCCACCATCAGGACATTCAAAGTGTGATGAGGAAACCTGATCTCAATGTATAAGCAGACAGATATATTTTAAAGTGCAGGAATACCAGGGAAAGAAAAATCTATAGGACACCCATCCTGGGCTATGAGACATGAAAGCTATGGTCAGACTTGCATTTCTGATAGTTAATCTGACTTCCTGAACTTGAACAAGAAAAAAAGCAGTTAAGGTGCTTCTGTGGTCCAGACAAGATAATGACATCCTGAAGTGCAGTGACGTTGAGTGTAAGAGAGCAAAGGAGTCTTTTGGAGACTACTTAGGCAGTACGTTTTACAGGAAATAGTGATGGCCTAGATATCAGATGGAGAAGAGGAGAAAGGAACGGGGGATTAATATTCCTCTCCAATTTCTCGCTTGAGTAATCTTAATTCCCCTCCTCAGCCCTGCAGGGTAGGTATTGTTATTGACATTCTACTCAGAGCCTCAAGATCAAGTAGCTAGTAAGGTCAAGGCCAAGATTCACACCCACAGCCTGATTCCAAAGCCCATGCTTTTCTACTACAAACCCAGGCCCCTCCAGGATCTTCATATTAGTCTTTCTATGGACCCCTCTTCTTTTTTTTTTCTTTTTCTTCTTTTTGGCTGCGTTGGGTCTTTGTTTTTGCGCGCGGGCTTTCTCTAGTTGCCGTGAGCGGGGGCTACTCTTCGTTGCAGTGCACGGGCTTCTCACTGTGGTGGCTTCTCTTGTTGCAGAGCATGGGCTCTAGGTGCATGGGGTTCAGTAGTTGCAGCCCACAGGCTCAGTAGTTGCAACCCATGGGCCCTAGACCACGCAGGCTTCAATAGTTGTGGCCCATGGGCTTAGTAGTTGTGGTGCACAGGCTCTAGGGCACACAGGCTTCAGTGGTTGTGGCATACGGGCTCAGTAGTTGTGGCACACGGCCTCTACAGTGCAGGCTCAGTAGTTGTGGTGCACGGGCTTAGTTGCTCCGCGGCATGTGGGATCTTCCTGGACCAGGGATTGAACCCGTGTCCCCTGCATTTGCAGGCGTATTCTTAACCACTGTGCCACCAGGGAAGTCCTAAACCCCTCTTCTTAGATTCAAAAATCTGCTTCCTGGACCATTAGATGGGACAAGGGAAAAGAAAGGGTATGGCAGGATTGGAGATGATGGAGGGCAGGAAAAGGGTGAGTCTGCTAACCAGTCTTCTCTCTCTTCCATCATCTGCATGCCTTCCCCACCTCTTTTCTCCACCAGCAGGTTCATGGTTCTAGGGGCTCTGGGCCCTCCTCATAACCTGGTCATGTCTATAGGAATTAGCACAGGCAGTCTCTGCAGTGGCTCCCGGCAGTCAGATTTGCTGGGATTTCTCACAACATCTCCAGGTTTGGGGATATATCTAATGTGCTCCAAAGGGAATCGTTTAAGAGATGAGAATCAGGAAACTCTAATTTGCTATTTGCTTACCAGCATTCTCAAGCTGTATCCTCACTCCAGCTGTCATTTGCAAGGCAGAACTTTCTTTCTGGCCAAAGCAGTATCTTGACAGTGTGTGCGAGCTATTTTACCATTCAGAGTTTCCTCTGGATCTGCACAGCAGTCTAAAGATAGCTGGGGGTAGAGTAGAAAGCCCCTCTTCCCCCATCTTTTCCTTGAGGCTCTGCTCCCAAAGACTGGAGGCTAGTGGTTCCGATGACAGAATGGTGCCATCTGTGGACCAAAGTTCTGTATCATCAATGATCTCCAAGATAGCAAAGATGTTACCTAGCAGCAGCGGAGCCCAGAGATGATACCTAGTTATCATCACTGGCTGCCCAGCCCTTTTCCTCATCCTGACGTGCTTGCATTTCTCTTCTTCTTCAACATGACTATTTACTGCTGCTCCAGATTGCCAAAGAAAATGTCAAAGAATGCTAATAGCCCAGAGTTGAGATTGTTTCCTAATACTACACACTGTAGCTGTCCTCAGCAGGACTCACTCTCCGAATTTACCCTGTGACATTTGTTGGGCCTTGGAGACCTGGGAGAGGTTTTAGGAGGAGATTTCCTGAATACAGAATTCTGCCTCGTGAGTTCTGCTATCATAATATGTAGGGGAAGAATTTTCCTTGTTTCACAGAATAGGTGGTTTCAGTGAAAATTATCAATAAAATTATCTAAAGCATTTAGATAATACATCCTCTCTTAAAGGGGCTATAGTTAGGTCAGGTCCACCAGGATAATCTCCCTTTGAGCAATTAAATGTCAACTGATTAAGGCTCTTAATGACATCTTCACCTTTGCCATATAATGTAACATAACCACAAGAATACGTGCCACCACTTTTCATGTATCTACTGGTTAAAAGGTCACAGGTCCTGCCCACACTAAAGGGGAGGAAAATACACAAAGACATGGATACTAGGGGGTGGGAATCACCACACCCTGGGGTGTGTGAACAACTGGAGTGAAAGGGGAATATTAGCACATAAATAAATTAAAACAAGTCCAAAGTTTCAAGTATAGAGTCTGGATAAAGTGAACTATGAGCTGGGTTTTCATTCTTTGAAGTCTCAGCATTCAGAGCCTTTGTGGCATCTGTCTGGCTGCTCTGACTGCTAAGAAGGCATTTCTAAAATAACAGGTCCTGTAGAGCAATCTAAATTATCTAAAGCATTTAGATAATTTCATTCCATTTTATAATAAGAAATATGTTGCTGTGGATGGGGGAAAAACACTTTGACCTGACTCAATTCTTGGAGCATCGTATGTTTTAAGAGAAATATAACCTGAACTCTTCAGTATCTTAGCCTGATATGCAATGAACGATTTTCTGTTATTTTCCTTCTATCTGTATATACTTTGTCACCTTTTTGCAGCAGAGTTTGTGTTCTTACTCAGTCACAAAGAGTGAGATTCTGACTGCTTTCTGCACAAAGTAACCTCCTACGTTAGAAATTGGATATTCTGCAGCTGTTGAAAAGAGAGGTCTTTTATGGGCTGGTTCTTCAGCTTCCTGAGTCCTCTCCAAGGTCAAGGTCTGAGTTCCACTCATGATTCTGAAACTCTCCTTACTGACTTCAGATAAATAACCTTCTTGTTCTTAAATTGCATCACCTACAAAATAAAGATGGTAATGTCTGCCCCCACCCACTTCCCAGTGACATTTTTTGAGTCAATGAGAATGTCTGAAAAACACCTGGATTGCTCTACAGGACCTGTTATTTTAGAAATGCCTTCTTAGCAGTCAGAGCAGCCAGACAGATGCCACAAAGGCTCTGAATGCTGAGACTTCAAAGAATGAAAACCCAGCTCATAGTTCACTTTATCCAGACTCTATACTTGAAACTTTGGACTTGTTTTAATTTATGACTAGGTGAGATACTTCGCTTGACCTCCATCGTGGGCGTAAATAGTACCTGCTTTATAGAGCTGTTGTCAGGATTAAAGGAAGAAGTGCAAACAACTCGTTCAGCATATAAGTGTTCAGAAAGCATGGGCTACGTTACCAGTATTAGAGGTTATAATAGATCATTCATTAAGATGTTTTATTGGCCAGGGACCAAATGAAATCAAATGTACATGTGTTCCCTGAGGCACCAGCCACCGCAATATACAGTGTCAGGATTTCCAGGAAAAAATGGCTAAACCTGAAAGATGTGGAGATACTATCTGTAATTGGTAACCAAGAGGGTGTCTGCATAGATAACTCCAGCTCTTTGTGGTGAAGGCCTCGATTCATGTCAAGGTATGTGCAGTATTAGTTTGGACATCACAGATGGACAGTGGATGGATAGCAACACAGCAGTGTGATTTAAGACATCTGTGTCCTTTCAGTTTGGAGAACTTTTCCCCAAGGTGATTTCAGCCTTCCAGCTTTTACCTGTTTCCTCTTCCAGGCAGTGATGATGGTTTGGTATCTCTAGTATCTCTCTTGGCAATAGATTCCCAGACCTGGTTCATCAGAGGTGAATTGTTAGTTCAATATCACTCTCCATCTCTTCCCTCCTTATCTGAAAACTGTATTTTTTATTGAACTGCTGTTGGATTATCTAAAGCTAGAATAAATTGTTTTGCTGTTTCTTTGCTTCTGTCCACTACTAGAAAGCCATTTAAACTTTAAATTGTGCCCAACTTTTCTTGACTTTCCTTGATTATGCCCCTCTTATATTCCTGCTAATTTTATCTGGAGTCCATATCATCCTTAGACCTTTCCCATTCTCCTAAGGCCCAGAGGGTTGTATGACTTGCTTGAAGTTGCAGATTCAATCCACAGGCTGAGACAAGAAGCAAGGTCTCCTAACTCTTCATTCTAGAATTGTTTTACTTTCTATATGGATGAGCTCTTCTCCCATAAACATAAATGTGACTCAGAACTACAAACTGGATGTAGAAAATGGCCTAAGCTGAAAAGAATGATTAGCAAATACTTAAAGTAGTATTTCTCAAAGTGTGATACTCTAACCAGTAGCACCAGCATCACTGGGGGAACTTGTTCGAAATTCAGAATCTCAGGCTCCACCCAAGACCTACAGAAGCAGAAATTCGGGCCCTGCAGGTGATTCTGATGCATGCTAAAGTTTGAGAACCTATGGTACAGGCTGTGTCAAAATCGTATACCTTGATTACATAAGGCCATTAAATGGCCGCTGATGCATGAAATTGTGTTTGGATTTCAGAGGTATGTTTGAAGTTCAAGTCTGCTATTTTACCTGAAAGACAAGATAAACTAATACATTTCAAGGTCCAAAGTTTTACTGAAATTAGCAGAAGTGTTTTCAGGGCCCTGTGGGATCACAGACGTGGCTGAAAATAATCAGGATCCAGGGTAGACACTGCTAGATGCAAGCAGTTATTTCTCTGAATAGAGCATGCACTCTGCACTGTCCAATTCAACAGAGATATTAAATCTCTCTCTAGTCTTACACTATGTTGCTCTACCCACATATTTTACCTTCCTGGTCTCTGAAGGCATTTGAGTTTACTACTCAGCCTAAGCGCTATTTACTCTTTTTTTTTTAATTGAAGTATAGTTGATTTAAAATATCTTATTAGTTTCAGATATACAGCACAGCGATTCAGTTTTACATACACACATGTACGTATTCTTCAGATTCCTTTCCCTTATAGGTTATTACAAAATATCAAGTATAGTTCCCTGTGCTACACTGTAGCTCCTTGTTGTCTATTTTATATATATTAGTGTGTATATGTTAATCCCAACCTCCTAATTTTTCCCTCCCACCACCCCCTTTTCCCCTTGGTAACCATAAGTTTGTTTTCATGTCTGTGCATCTTTTTCTGTTTTGGAAATAAGTTTATTGTATCATTTTTTTTTTTAGATTCCACATATAAGCAATATCATATGATATTTATCTTTGTCTGGCTTACTTCACTTATTATGATAATCTCTAGGTCCATCCATGTTGCTGCAAATGGCATTGTTTCATTCTTTTTATGGCTGAGTAATATTCCATTATATTATATCGTCTTTATCCATTCATCTGTCAATGGACATTTAGGTTGCTTCCATGTCTTGGCTGTTGTAAATAGTGCTGCAATGAACATTGGAATACATGTATCTTTTCGAATTATGGTTTTCCTATTTACTCTTTATGCAGGATATCAGATAAATATGTCTCAGCTAGCACTGTCCAGTAGGACTTTCTGGACTGTTCTATTCTGTGTTCAGTATCAGTGTTGTCCAGTAGGGTAGTGAGTAGACATGTATAATTAGATTATTTAGAAAACTGACAAATTGATAATCTAAGACAGTCTTTTCTTAAATAAGTGGACAGCTTTTAGGGTCAATCCAAAAATGATTATGTCTAATCATTTATTAGTATAGTTAGACAAAGTTAGGAGCCTTCCATTCATGATGGGTGTTGAATAATTCTAGGACCAGCGGGTTTTCTGAGACTTTTTATAACTTCACATCTTTGATGTCTATTTTAAATGGCAAAAGGTTGCTGGATCCAACTTTGAAAGAAATGGTAGAATGTGCAATAACAGTTCTTCAACAGAAACCATACAAAGATTGTTCCAAAAATGTGAATTCACTTTTGATCCTGAGTGATGTCACCCATTAAAAAGTTGTGATTATCAGGTTTTGCAAAAGAATAAGCTCTCAATAAAAGAATTTGAAGTTTAGAAGTTCATATGTGACTGCATCTGAGTAATATTTGATGTATTGTCAAGTTGATGTTGCCAGATATTTTTAAGTGTCCAGTAATATTCTTGCCCAAGAGGAACAATGCCCGCTCCCTTCATTTTACACTTAGGACGATTTCAGTTCATGAAATAATGATAAAAAACCAAGGAATAGTCTCTCTTAAAACATAGCTAGAGATTCATTAAACTTAAGTTTCTCACATCTGTTCAGAAAGGACATTGCTTCCACATTATCTTCCTATCCTCTCATCTCCCTTCCAGTTTTAAGATATTGTCAGGCTCAAGAATAACAATCCTGAAGGTCAGAGTAGGTTTCAGGTAGAAGTAATCATATTTACCCAATCTGAAACATTCACCTCAAGAATGGAGATAAGCAAAAGAAGACTGAGTATGAAATTATTGACTATAATTATTGACCTGGTCCCTTCATTGGAGACCCAGGTTTAATTGTCCCTAGAATTGCTTTGCTGGCTGAAGTTCAGCCAAATTGGATTGTGATAATAGGTGAGTTTGATTATTTACTTTCTTCATTGGTTCTGACAGCTCTACCTGGGGAAATGATCCAAAGTGAATCACTCTTTCTAATCTACATTTCCTATGGATAAGGCTTTGGCAAAACATTTGCTAACCTTGGCATTCATGTCTTCTAAACTTATTGAGTTAATGGATGTTCGGAGTATGGAAAGTTCAGGAAACTATTGGATGTGTTTCCAGTATCTGAGGGATAAACATACCTGTCGGTAGGGAGGATGCATTGTTGTTTTTTTTCTTTTTTTTCTGTATTATTATCACTCCCCACCCCCACCACTTTCCCCCCTTGGTGTCCATATGTTTGTTCTCTACATCTGGGTCTCAATTTCTGCCCTGCAAACAGGTTCATCTGTACCATTTTTCTAGGTTCCACATATATGCATTAATATACCATATTTGTTTTTCTCTTTCTGACTTACTCTGTATGACAGTCTCTAGAGACATCTACATCTCTACAAATGACCCAATTTCGTTCCTTTTTATGGCTGAGTAATATTCCATTGTATATATGTAACACAACTTCTTTATCCATTCATCTGTCAATGGGCATTTAGGTTGCTTCCATGACCAGGATATTGTAAATGCTGTAATGAACATTGGGGTGCATGTGTCTTCTTGAATTATGGTTTTCTCTGGGCATATGCCCAGTATTGGGACTGCTGGGTCATATGGTAATTCTATTTTTAGTTTCTGAAGAAACCTCCATACAGTTCTCCATAATGGCTGTATCAATTTACATTCCCACCAACAGTGCAAAGGGTTCTTTTTCTCCACACCCCCTCCAGCACTTGTTGTTTATAGATTTTCTGATGATGCCCATTCTAACTGGTGTGAGGTGATACCTCATTGTAGTTTTGATTTTCATTTCTCTAATAATTATTGATGTTGAGCAGCTTTCCATGTGTTTCTTGGCCATCTGTATGTCTTCTCTGGAGAAATGTCTATTTAGTTCTTCTGACCATTTTAGGATTGGGTTGTTTGTTTTTTTAATATTGAGCCGCATGAGCTGTTTATATATTGAGGATATTAATCCTTTGTCCATTGATTTGTTTGCAAATATTTTCTCCCATTTTGAAGGTTGTCTTTTCATCTTGTTTATGGTTTCTTTTGCTGTGCAAAAGCTTTTAAGTTTCATTAGGTCCCATTTGTTTATTTTTTTAACAATTTCCATTACTCTAGGAAGTGGATCAAAAAAGATGTTGCTGTGATTTATGTCAAAGTGTGTTCTTCCTATGTTTTCCTCTAAGAGCTTTATAGTGTCCGGTCTTATATTGAGGTCTTTAATCCATTTTGAGTTTATTTTTGTATATGGTGTTCGGGAGTGTTCTAATTTCATTCTTTCACATGTAGCTGTCCAGTTTTCCCAGCACCACTTATTGAAGAGACTGTCTTTTCTCCATTGTATATCCTTGCCTCCTGTGTCATAGATTAGTTGACCATAGGTGTGTGGGTTTATCTCTGGGCTTTCTATCTTGTTCCATTGATCTATATTTCTGTTTTTGTGCCAGTACCATA
>NC_041214.2:36686491-36688986 GCF_002837175.3 Physeter macrocephalus
ATGGGAACATGTGTATATGTATAACTGATTCACTTTGTTATAAAGCAGAAACTAACACCATTGTAAAGCAATTATTCTCCAATAAAGATGTTAAAAAATTTTTTTAAAAAGAAAAAAAATGCCATTGGTAATTTGATAGGGATTGTATTGAATCTGTAGATTGCTTTGGGTAGTATAGTCATTTTCACAATATTGATTCTTCCAATCCTAGAACATGGTACATCTCTCCATCTGTTGGTATCATCTTTAATTTCTTTCATGAGTGTCTTATAGTTTTCTGCATACAGGTCTTTTGTATCCTTAGGTAGGTTTAGTCCTAGGTATTTTATTCTTTTTGTTGCAATCATAAATGGGAATGTTTCCTTAATTTCTCTTTCAGATATTTCATGATTAGTGTATAGGAATGCGAGAGTTTTCTGTGCATTAATTTTGTATCCTGCAACTTTACCAAATTTACTGATTAGCTCTAGTAGTTTTCTGGTAACATCTTTAGGATTATCTATGTAGAGTATCATGTCATCTGCAAACAGTGACAGTTTTACTTCTTCTTTTCCAATTTGTATTCTTTTTATTTCTTTTTCTTCTCTGATTGCCATGGCTAGGACTTCCAAAACTACCTTGAATAATAGTGGCGAGAGTGGATATCCTTGTCTTTTTCCTGATCTTAGAGGAAATGCTTTCAGTTTTTCACCATTGAGAATGATGTTTGCTGTGGTTTTGTTGTATATGGCCTTTATTGTGTTGAAGTAGTTTCCCTCTATGCCCACTTTCTGGAGAGTTTTTATCATAAATGGGTGTTGAATTTTGTCAAAAGCTTTTTCTAGAATTCACCTGTGAAGCCATCTGATCCTGGACTTTTGTTTGTTGGAAGATTTTTAATCACAGATTCAATTTCATTACTTGTGATTTGTCTGTTCATATTTTCTATTTCTTCCTGGTTCAATCTTGGAAGGTTATACTTTTCTAAGAATTTGTCCATTTCTTCCAGTTTGTCCATTTGTTTGGCATACAGTTGCTTGTAGTAGTCTCTTATGATGCTTTGTATTTCTGCGGTGTCCTTTGTAACTTCTCCTTTTCATTTCTAATTTTATTGATTTGAGTCCTCTCCCTCTTTATCTTGATGATTCTGGCTAATGCTTTATCAATTTTGTCTATTTTCTCAAAGAACCAGCTTTTAGTTTTATTGATCTCTGCTATGGTTTTCTTTGTTTCTATTTCATTTATTTCTGCTCTGATCTTTATGATTTCTTTCCTTCTGCTAACTTTGGGTTTTGTTTGTTCTTCTTTCCTTAGTTCCTTTAGGTGTAAGGTTATATTGTTTATTTGAGATTTTTCTTGTTTCTTGAGGTATTGCTATAAACTTCCCTCTTAGAACTGCTTTTGCTGCATCCTGTAGGTTTTGGATCATCATGTTTTCATAGTCATTTTTCTCTAGTTATTTTTTGATTTCCTCTTTGAGTCCTTCAGTGATCTCTTGGTTATTTAGTAATGTACTGTTTAGCCACCATGTGTTCGTGTTTTTTACGTTTTTTTCCCTGTAATTGATTTCTAATCTCATAGCGTTGTGGTCAGAAAAGATGTTTGATATGATTTCAATTTTCTTAAATTTCCTGAGGCTTGAATTGTGACCCAAGATGTGATGTTTCCTGGAGAATGTTCTGTGCGCACTTGAGAAGAAATTGTAGTCTGCTATTTTTGGATGGAACGTCCTATAAATATCAATTAAATCTATCTGGTCTATTGTGTCATTTAAAGTTTGTGTTTCCTTATTAAGTTTCTGTTTCAATGATCTGTCCATTGGCATAAGTGAGCTGTTAAAGTCCCCCATTATTATTGTGTTGCTGTCAATTTCCCCTTTTATAGCTTTTAGCAGTTGCCTTATGTATTGAGGTGCTCCTATGTTGGGTGCATATATATTTATAATTGTTATATATTCATCTTGGATTGATCCCTTGATCATTATGTAGTGTTCTTCCTTGTCTCTTGTAACATTCTTTATTTTAACCTCCATATTATCTGATATCAGTATTGCTACTCCAGCTTACTTTTGATTTCCATTTGCATGGAATATCTTTTTCCATCCCCTCACTTTCAGTCCGTATGTGTCCCTATGTCTGACATGGGTCTCTTGTAGGGAGCATACATATGGGTCTTGTTTTTGTATCCATCCAGCAAGCCTGTGTCTTTTGGTTAGAGCATTTAATCCATTCACATTTAAAGTAATTATCGATATGAATGTTCCTATTACCATTTTCTTAATTGTTTTGGGTTTGTTTTTGTAGCTCTTTTTCTTCTCTTGTGTTTCCCACTTAGGGAAGTTCCTTTAGCATTTGTTGTAGAGCTGGTTTGGTGGTGCTGAATTCTCTTAGTTTTGCTTGTCTGTAAAGCTTTTGATTTCTCCATTGAGTCTGAATGAGACCCTTGCCAGGTAGAGTAATCTTGGTTCTTCCCTTTCATCACTTTAAGTATATCATGCAACTCCCTTCTGGCTTGTA
>NC_041214.2:36688999-36705406 GCF_002837175.3 Physeter macrocephalus
GTGTTATTTGTTGTTTTTCCCTTGCTGCTTTCAATAATTTTTCTTTGTCTTTAATTTTTGCCAATTTGATTACTGTGTGTCTCAGCGTGTTTCTCTTTGGGTTTATACTGTATAGGACTCTGTGCTTCCTAGACTTGGGTGGTTATTTCCTTTCCAATGTTAGGGAAGTTTCCAACTATAATCTCTTCAAATATTTTCTTGAGTCCTTTTTCTCTCTCTTCTCCTTCTGGGACCCTTGTAATGCAAATGTTGTTACATTTAATGTTGTCCCAGAGGTCTCTTAGGCTGTCTTCATCTCTTTTCATTCTTTTCTCTTCATTTTGTTCAGCAGCAGTGAATTCCACCATTCTGTCTTCCAGGTCACTTATCCGTTCTTCTGCCTCAATTATTCTGCTATTGATTCCTTCTAGTGTATTTTTCATTTCAGTTATTGTATTGTTCATCTCTGTTTGTTTGTTCTTTAATTCTTCTAGATCTTTGTTAAACATTTCTTGCATCTTCTTGATCTTTGCCTCCATTCTTTTTCCGAGGTCTTTGATCATCTTCACTATCTTTATTCTGAATTCTTTTTCTTGATGGTTGCCTATCTCTACTTCATTTAGTTGTTTTTCTGGGGTTTTGTCTTGTTCCTTCATCTGGTACATAGCCATCTGCCTTTTCATCTTGTCTATCTTTCTATGAATGTGGTTTTTGTTCCACAGGCTGCAGGATTGTAATTCTTCTTGCTTCTGCTCTCTGCCCTCTGGGGATGCATTGTTACATCACACAAAGTGCAAGGTTAATAACAGGGGAAGTAGGTTGTTATTAAATGTACCAAGGTTGTGGTATAATCTCCAACATTAATTCAGATGAATATGCTAACCATAACAATCCCCAAATATATCTAGGATGTTAAGCATGTACACATTTTTTAGCCTCACAGTTCTATTTTTAAAAGCTTATTCTATGGAAAGCATTATGGATTTTATATTTTAAAATGAAATGTTCAGCATCAGATAAATGGTAATATTTACAGTAGAACAATCTGAATAACAGAATTTTCTGCATCCTTTAAAAATAATGTTACCAAAAAAATGTGACATGTGGTGGGGTAGAGTTTGAGCCAAAATTATCTGCAAATTTTTTTCCTTCTTTCTACTTTCTTTTGGTTTATTCTGTTCTTTTTAAAATTTATTTAAGTTGAGAATTTGGCTTATCAAATTTTAACCTTTCTTCATCACTAATATAAATATTTAAGTCTTTAAATTTTAATTGAAGGATCACTTTAACCACATTATACAAATCCTGATATTTAGTATCTTCACTGTTATCTAGTTTCAAGTTATTTTCAGTTTCCATTATTATTTCTTTTTTCATGAGTTATTTTTTTATTGGAGTATAGTTGCTTTACAATATTGTGTTAGTTTATACTGTACAGCAAAGTAAATTAGCTATACATATACATATATCCCCTCTTTTTTAAATTTCCTTCTCATTTAGGGCACCACAGAGCACTGAGTAGAGTTCCCTGTGCTATACAGTAGGTTCTCATTAGTTATGTATTTTATACATAGTATCAATAGTGTATATATGTCAATCCCAATCTCCCAATTCATCCCACCCCCCCCTTTCCCCCTTAGTATCCATACGTTTATAGTATCAATAGTGTATATATGTCAATCCCAATCTCCCAATTCATCCCACCCCCCCTTTCCCCCTTAGTATCCATACGTTTGTTCTCTACGTCTGTGTCTCTGTTTCTGCTTTGTAAATGAGATCGTCTATACCAATTTTTTCAGATTCCACGTATATACGTTAATATTCAATATTTGTTTTTCTCTTTCTGACTTACTTCACTCTTTCTGACAGTCTCTAGTTCCCTCCATGTCTCTACAAATGACCCAATTTCATCCCTTTTTTTGACTGAGTAATATTCCATTGTGTTTTTTTTTTAATTAGATATATGGATATGTAGTTGTGTTTTAAAGTCGATTTTTAACTTAGTATTAATCACAGAACATGGTCTGTCTTATATTGATTCTTTGACTTTTTTGAGCCAGAGGTCAATTTCATAAAGATTTCATGTACGCTTGAGAAGAGTATGTTTCCTCTACATGGAAGGGACTCCTATGGCAGAGTGGGAATGAGGGTGGGGAGGTGAATGGAATTAGAAAGGGACAAGAGTAGGGGAAAAGAGACCAGTTAGGAGGCTATTATGACGATTTAGGCAAGAGCTGGTGGCTGGGATCAGGAAGGTAGTAGTGGAAGTGATGAGATACAATTGGATTATGGATGTATTTTCAAAGTAAAACCAACAGGATTTCCTAAAGGATTGAATGTAGGAGAGAGAGAAGTCTTGCCTATGCAGCTGAGATGGGTGGGACTATAGGTGGAGCAGGCTTGGGGGCAAAGACTCAAATGGAGAGTTTGTGTTAGACACCCACATGGAGAGGTCAAGGAGGCAGAGGAAAAGTCTGAACTGAAGATACAAACTTGAGATATAAACTTGGGTATTTTGGTTTGCTGCTGGTTTTTAAAGCCATAAAAGTAGATGAGAATACCTAGGGTAATGGTTCTCAACTGGGAGTGACTGGGGTGGTTGCTACTGGCATGTAATGATTAGAGGTCAGGGATGCTGCTAAACATCCTGTAATGCAGAGGATCATCCCATCATAACAAGGAATTATCTGGCCCAGATGTCAACAGTGCCAAGGTTGATAAAACCTGACCCTGGGGCATGAGGGCATGAGCGTAGCTGGAGAAGAGAAGCTACTCAGAGACTCAGCTCTGGGCACTCCTTCCTAGGAGTTCAAGGAGATGAGAAACAATCAAAGGAATTGGAGGGTGTATGTCCAATGACACTGGAAGGAAACCAAGAGTGTATCATACACTAGAAGCCATGTCTAGAAAGTCTATTAAAGAGCAGAAGTGATCACCTATGTCAAATACTGATGATAGGTCAAGAAAGATGAGGACTGAAAATTGACCATTAGGTTTTTCATCGTGGGATCATTGAAAAGACCCCCACTTTGACAAGAGCAGATTTAGCAGAGTGGTGTTGGCAAAAGGTCATTGAGTGACCTTGGGCAAGCTACTTAGCCTCTCTGAGTTTTAGTTTCCTCACTCATAAGGTAAAGATAATAACCTATATCATAGAGTTGCATGAGATAATGTAAGCAAAGTATGTAGAGCACCAGCTCAGAACTGGCATGTAGTAGGCACTCAATAAATGTAAGATCTCCTTCCACAACTATTCCATCATTTCCAACTTCTCTCCTTCTGCACACCCTACACTCACATACAAACTTGCTGCTTCAGTGCCTTATCACACTCTAGGTACTATTTAGTATCAGATGAGGCAGTTCTTTCATTTAAACACACTTTAAGATGGGAACCATATTTCAATTATCCCTTATTATGAACTGAAGAAAAAGAAATGTGTTAATAACTTGAGTTTTTCTGTATGAGGTGATAAAGTGTACTGGGAGAGAACCAGGTAGCAATTTAAAAATATACAGAATCTAAAAGTAATTTTTCATTAATTTAAGTATTCTCTTGTTAAGCTGCATTATGTATGAAGTCTTTCTACAGTTTTGGAATTGTGCAAGCCTGAAACAGTGGTCCCATGTACTAGATCTACTGTAGCTCCACATATTTTCTTCACATAAAACTCCTCTATTGCAACCTCTCAATCAAAATAAAAAATCCTCAAAGAGATGTCAAAGGATGGAGTTGGGAAAAATCTAGAGAGGTGGACATTCACTCCTTAAAACCTTTTACTCTGGAGTCTCCCACTGATGTCTTCTCTTGGGACTCATAAAATGATTATATTACTATAATGATTGCACAGTACCTTTATAAAATTAATTGAGTTTCAAAAGGTCAAATGTAGCTATATTGTGGGGGAAAAGCTACCCGAAAATATGTCATTTGACATTAAATTCTAATTTTCACAAAACTAAGGGCCCTGGAAGCTCATCCAAGTAATGAGATTTTGTGCTAATTCCCGTCAGTCACACACTATGAGCTCTCAGCCCAAGTGGTTCCTGACTGCTCTAGAAACTCAGCAGGCTGAAGAGGAATTCTCCATGGTTTGGAACTTCATGTCGTGACTCAGTTCCAAGTGATTCTGAGGCAACATGATTTTCACATCTGCCAATTCCTCAAAGCGAAGCTTTCATTCATCTCTCTACTTCTGCATCTACTGTATTTCACTGAGTCTTAAGACACACATTTTTCTCAAATTACTGTCTCAGAAATCAGACCACATCATACAATCAATGGCTTGTTACTGTTGCTGTTGGTCAGTGCCGTTCAAAAGAACACTTTGTTATGTTGGAAATGTTGAAATGCTGTTGGTCTGTTCTGTCCAATATGGTCTCCACTAGCCACCTATGGCTTTTGAACACTTGAAATGCAACTCATGCAATCGAATAACTGAATTTTTAATTTTATTTAATTTTCATTGTTTTAAATTTAAATAGCCACATGTGGCTAGTGGCCACCATATAGGGCAACACAAGTACAAGTTGAATTCTTTCAGAAAGCATTTTCCTTTGTTCCTTCCACACACTTGAGTAATGATCAACTTGAGACTCCTTTAAATTAAATTCTCTGTTTGAGGCTCTTTTGCACTGCTCCGGTAGTGTGATTTCAGATCATGGTCCTGAATGAATACCAGCTTTGGCTCAAATTCTCAGAAGAGATTTTTCTTTTCCTCCCTTTAACCAGTGTCAATATTGAGATATGTAAATTTTCCTGCCATCCCTTCCTGCATGGTAGACTTTTTTTTTTTTCCTCACCTGCTCTTACTCTCAGAGGGTGGACCTTGAGTTCTAACATGCAGAAATAGTTTCCTATTAAACTCCTCTTCGTGAATTTTTTTAGTTTCACATTGAAACCAAAAATAATGATGCTTCCTTCAACCAGTAATAACTAAGATGGATGGGACAGCATCACCCGGGTCTGGCTTCTTTTTTTTTTTTTTTAACATCTTTATTGGAGTATAACTGCTTTACAATAGTGTGTTAGTTTCTGCTTTATAACAAAGTGAATCAGCTATACATGTATCCCCGTATCTCCTCCCTCTTGCATCTCCCTCCCACCCTCCCTATCACACCCCTCTAAGTGGTCACAAAGCAGCACTGAGCTGATCTCCCTGTGCTATGTGGCTGCTTCCCTCTAGCTATCTATTTTACATTTGGTAGTATATATAAGGCCATGCCACTCTCTCACTTCGTCCCAGCTTACCCTTCCCCCTCCCCGTGTCCTCAAGTCCATTTTCTATGTCTGTGTCTTTATTCCTGTCTTGCCCCTAGGTTCTTCAGAACATTTTTTTTTTAGATTCCATATATATGTGTTAGCATACGGTATTTGTTTTTCTCTTTCTGACTTACTTCACTCTGTATGACAGACTCTAGGTCCATCCACCTCACTACAAATAACTCAATTTCATTTCTTTTTATGGCTAGGATGTAGCCCTGTTTGCACAGGGGGAGACTGAAAGCTAAAGACACTGTTTCATGAGCATCTTTATGAGCTTCTGTGTACAAGAAATGCAGCTTTAGGGTCCAGGTAATGAGGCAGGGTGCAAGCAGAGGGTCTCTCTCTTCAGTTCTGTAAAACCCAGCCCTCTGGGTGCTGGGCCTCCCACATCTTGGAGCTTTGAGAACTTTGAGGGCCACTTTCCTTGATTGAGGCATCATTCTGGATGTCAATGGCAGCTGCAGTCATAAGGCAGCCTTAAGAGGCTAAGGAAGAGGCTGAGCAAGAAAGGAAGAAACATGACCATGCCCCATGGGGATGCAGCTAGACAGGTTAGTTTCTGGGTCTAATTGGAGACTGCCTAAGATACTTGGGGTAAGAGAGTGACTATGAAACTCTGCAAATGACCATCATTTCTGCTTGAACACATGTGGCTCATTGCTAGAAAGATTTTAAATAATAACATTTCTGGGACCTTACTTCAGTTGAGGACAGGGTGAGAATTGGGATAGTCAGATCATGAGAGAAGAAGAAAAATAAAGGAAGAAGTGTAGCTAGTTATTCCCGAGGCTGAAACTGAAATTGCAGAGGAAACATTTTTTATATTCCTTTCTGTCTGAGCCATTCAGATTTTACACAGAAGATGCAAAAACTGGGAAACCCATTTGAGGATTTCTGGAAAGTCGTAAGCCTATTGGGCCCAAGACATAAGGCTGGGATTTGTGCAGAGTCCACTTTTGGCCTCTGGGTTGTTGGGCATCAAAATGGCCATCCTCTGTCCCCACTAGGGGCACATCAAGCACTGTAGACAGAGAGCACCAGACTTGAGTCAACTTGTGTTTGAGTCAATTCTGCCAAAGGTACAGTGAATTCACTTAACCTGCTAACTATGAGATCCTTAACTGAAAATAGGATATGATACACCCCCATGAGACTGCACAGAGTTTTTGTATCATCAAATGAGATAATAGAAACCCAGTAAAGTGCTATATGAATGTAGGGGGAAAGAGCATGTTTAAATAGGGCCAATCTACAGTGAAATGTTATTCCGTTGAAGAGAGTAAAAAGCACAAATCATGCTCACCTAAAAAAATTACTCCAAATTAAGATCTGTAGGTACCAGTCCAGCTCTCTCAACTTAATTGAATCTACTTGTATTTGGGGTTGAATTGAATGTATGGTAAGTTCTGTCAGCGATAATAGGGAATGAAAAGAATATGGAAAGTTAACAGGCTGTCTAAAAACTAGACCCATTTGTTATTCCAACTGTGGCTCATTACTCTGATACTGAAAAGAAACACTTAAATTGGGGAAGGGACAAAAAAGATCTACCTTGTGTAGTTGGAAAATAAGGCCTTTTGTTTTCCTGTCAAGGGCAGGTTACTTCTCCCTATGGTATGTTGCTGGAAGTCTCTAGGGACAGCCAAAATTCCTAGAACCTGTACACAGATCTCAGCAGCAGCTAGGATAGTATATGTTCCATAGTTAAAATGAGAAAGCTATGTTCCAAAGGCAGATGTAACAAGGGGACATGGTCACAGGGAAGAGAGTCTCAGGAAACTTGGTAAATAAGCCAGAAATTGATGGTCAGAAAGATGTCTCAAATTATAATCAGAAAAGCCAGATGGATTCATGGCAACACAAAAGAAAACAGCCAAATTATCAGGAAAAGTTTAGAAAAACACATGTAGCAGAGAATAGAGCCAAGTCAGGCACTCAAAATTAAGAAAAATGGTGAGAAAGAGGAAGAACTGTCAGAGCTAAATGGGGTGGCAACGTGGTGAACAAATGCCATGACAAATAGAAAGAAAAGGAACTGTATCCTCTTTACCTTTTATCCACAGAACCTAGGGACGTGCCTAATATAGAGTAACTATTGAATGAATATATAAACTCAGCAAACAGATTTAGGATATTGAAAACTGACTCTTCTAATTCAGCCAACTGATACCCTAAACCAATGCTTCTCAAACTTTAATGTGCATACAAATCACTCGGGGATCTTGTTTAAATGCAGGTTTTAGTTCAGTAGGTCTGGGATGGGACCTGAGAGTATGCATTTCTAACGTGCCTGTGACTACCACAGATACACTGATTCACCCCATAATTTGAGTAATAAGGGCCTTGATTCAACTCAGCAGCTTGTATTAGCTTTTTCTTAAGGCAGAAATCTATTTCAAGAAGAAGGACTGCGAGTAGAAATAAGGAAAGTATCTTCCAGGAGTAAGGAAGTCAAGCTTGGGCAAGAAAGACAGTTCTTGAGAAGAATGATTTGGGGAACTTTCCTGGGACAGTGGCTGCCAACAGCCCTGTGCCCAGAAAGAGGAGACCACGGTGGCCCAGAATTATACATGCAGAACTGGGAGAGAGCAACATTTGTAAAATGGTTTATCCACTGGAGCCGTTACAATTTTTCATAACCTGAACAAAACTCATCCAATGATGGACTTCATTTCAGCATGCCCCATCTATCTTATTGAATAAAAATAAAACTTCAGGTTTATTTTTTTAGTTTGAGTATATCACTACAGTGGAGCTTAGTGACATAGAAAGCTGATATAAAAATAGAGTTGTGTGTCACAAAAGGGTAGAAATAGGAAACTGTAGACATTGCAGACAAAGAATTATCACATGAACCCCTTGTAGTCTCCCATTAACTGACCCCTCCTTTACCTTGTACCTATTGCCCTCTATGAACTATAGCATGTGGTCTGGGTTTAAAGAGAACTTGGAAAATACCTTCATCTCTTATGGATGACCCTAGATAGGTCTACCAAGCAACAGTCCCAAGCAGTGATGCAGAATCAACCCCACATTTACCGTAATGACATTCTGTGTTCTGAGATCAGCAACTTCAGCACCGGGGACAGACAGCACCCTGTGGACACACAACTCTGGTTTCAGTATGAGCCTTGCAGGGCATCTCCCCCACTCTCATCACTGTGCAGAGGACAGTCATTTGTGACGTGCCCTATCAAGTGCTCACCTTTCCTGCCAATTATGCCCCCATCCTTTATATTACAGGACTGTTCCCTGCTGTGCTTATGCATACAGGACAACATACTTCTTTTCCCATGGGCAGGCTTTGCCATTTTCATTACTGGAACTGGCACCCATATATCAAACAAGTTCTCCAGGATGCATTGTTAGATCCTAGACTGTTTCATACTGATTGTCTACTCTGCTTTGGTGTGTCTCTCTCAGCTACTGGCTGTCAGATGACATTTCCTCATGCACATTGGAGTAGGAGGTGATCTTCAAAACTTTTACATGAGGCACACTTTATGACAAGAATCAATTATACATGTCATAGCACAACAATCTTAAGGTCATGTGTGGGGTACTCATATATTCTAAGTTATTGACAAGCTGAACAAAATCGAGCTGCCACTCTTCCTAGTATAGTACAGCATGTGACATCCCCTTTGCAGTAGGGGATTAACTGCACACCCTAAGATCAAAATTGTAGTAAGGAAGTGAAGTTAAAGAAGGCTTCTGAGAGGGGTGAAACCAGGCAGAAGACAAAAACCAAAATCAGGGCTGATGACTACATATAAGAAATTTTCTCTGAGTTACAGAGAGTCATGAAGCATAGGTCTCAGCCAAGGAAGCCAGTTGATTATAATTAGGAAAGGACACATTGGAATGAGATACCCAGACACAAATGGCCTTGTTTCTAGCAAACATTTATTTTAATTTCCTCAGAATGAGATTTGCAGGCTGAAATGGTCAAAGGGGAAGATTCTCTGAAGCTGGCCATGAGCACTACAATTCTAAGGGATAATGGCCTAGGGGACACGTGAAGTGGCAGCAACAGGAGAAGTAAGAGCAGATGGCCATAGGAAAAACATTGAGATGGGGCACTGTTACTAGTATTCATAATGAATAAATACTCCATGGATCTTGTAGTCAAGGGAGGAAATTAGGGCTTTTGTGCCCAATGGTGGTTCCAAGTCAGAGTCAACACCATAGACTTTGAACTTATGTCTTAATTGGACCCCTATGCTGGCTTTTCCTAAGGGTCCCTCTTGGCTTCAAGAGCCTTCCTAGTCAACATGGAAATAACAGACAAAAGTCACTCAATGATGGTGTATTAATTTCCTATTTCTTCTGTAACAAATTACTACAAACTTGGTGGCTTAACACAACACAAATTTATTATTGTACAGTTCTGGGGATCTGAAATCCAAAATGAGTCTCTCTCTAGGCTAAAATAAGTGTCAGGAGAGCTGCATTCCTTACGGATGCTCAAGGGGAGGATCAACTTCCTTGCGTTTTCAAGCTTCTGGAGGCTGTCTGCATTCCTTGGCTCATGACCTCTTTCCAGCAATCAATCACTCTGACCTCTGCTTCCATCACCACTTCTTCTTTGGTTCTGACCTTCTTGCCTCCCTTTTATAAGGACCCTTTAGGTTACATTGGTCCCACCTGGATAATCCAGGGTGATCATCCTATCTCAAGATTCTTAATTTAATCACATCTGCAAAGTCCCTATTGCCTTATAAAGTAACATATTCACAGGTTCTAGAGATTAGGATGTGGACATCTTTGAAGAACCATTATTTTGCCTATCACAGGTGGTATCTTCACTGAAGGCCAAAAAATTAGCAAATGTTAATCTGACCTTCAGGTAGCCAGTAACTCTGGATCCAAGGGCTCAGGGAAAATGGCCTGCTGTGCTAAAATGAAAAGGATTTATCCTGGTACAATTTGGTCAATTTAAAACCTTTTAAAACTAACATAGTTTCTTGTTCCAAGAAACTCTTTAAGTCAACTCATTACAATACATCATCATCATTATTTTTTAAATCAACCAATTACAATAATTTTTGTGTTCTGAAAACAGAGACATGATAGTTGGCTGCTCTCCCAGAAACCCTTTTACATTTCTTTCCACATATGAGTATTATGAAAATCATCTCCAGATGAGTAGAGCTGCATGCTGGTATGCTCTGGCTGAAGCTCTCTTGGGGGGCTCACACCCAAGGGAATGTGGCAGCAGGGCCAATCGCTGCTTTTGTCTTGGTTAGAGGAGGATGTGGTTGTGAGGCAGGGGTTTAGAGCCCACAGAACTCTGGACAGAAAGTGCTGATCAGGGACTGGAGACTTTATTTTCCTGTAGTCACTGTCAAGTCGGACAATTCTACCTCCTTAATCTCTCTCTATGCCACCCCCTTCCTCTCCAATCTCATGCTACTCATCAAGACAGTGTGATATTTACATTGCAAGACTTCCCCAAAATGACCTGATCCTATGAACCGCCTAGGATGTGCATAAAACATCCAGGCACCCCACTTAGAAATTCTGATTCTAAGTCTTTCAGGAGCCTTGGAATTTGAAGGGGCCAAGCAATTCTATTATCTGGCAAGGATGGGCAAGACACATTTCCAAGCTGGGCCAAGAAATCATGCACACTTTTTCACACTTCAATATTTTTCAAGCTGGTGAACTTGGACAAGTTACTTAGCTTCCCGAAACCTGTACAATGAAGAGTTCATAGGTAGTTTGGAGAATTTAATAGGATTGTCTGCACTTTTCACTGTACACAGATTGTGAATTATCTTCTCTCCCTGCCCTTCATGCCTCTCCCCATAGTACCTGCTATATTGTGGTTTTCACACCTGGCGGGTGTTGACTGACTGCACATGCCATAAAATGACAACCAGCAACACTTGGTTAATCTTTCTGCCAGGACCTTCCCCACCTACCCAGTCATCAACTTTATTGTGTAATTACATGGGCTTTCAGAGGACTCCCTGCCACACAGCTTCCTCTCATCCACAAGGAAATGTCCACAAAGGTTCTCCTTTCTTCACAGCACGCAAAGAAAGCTAATCTTCCCCCACAGCTGTGTCAACCAACTTCATAGTTCTAGGAAGTGCCTCCAGGAAGTGCTTGACTTTTATTATACAAGGGAAAGAATCGTGGCAGTTTTACTACCCTAGCCAGGGGCCCCTGCTGGCTAGAGAGTTTCTTCACCAGTCTCAAAGTCTCATGTCTCTCTGCAGCAGGAATGTATGTCACATGCCACAGGCTACATGCTATTGCGATATATAGGTTTACCATGTGCTGTGGAATCAGCTCGATTTTAATTACCATCCCCATTTTATTTTTGGCAATTTTAGGCTTGATATTTTAGGTTTTGAAAGAATCTTGGGAGTATATTATGACTGATGCCCTATTTTATTCTCTCTCTTTACCACTTGTCTCAAGTCTCAATCCTCTTTTTCTTCTTAAGGTGATGGCAGTGGGTGCAGAGTGATGATCATGCTCTTATAGTAGTTTATACCTATTAATCCCCTACCCCTATGTTGCCCCTCCCTTCTCCCCACTGGTAACCACTAGTTTGTTCTCCATAACTGTGAGTCTGATTCTTTTTTGTTATATTCACTAGTTTGTTGTATTTTTTAGATTCCACATATAAGTGATATCATATAGTATTTGTCTTTCTCTGTCTGACTTATTTCAGTTAACATAATATCCTGCAAGTCCATCCATGTTGTTGCAAATGTCAAAATTTAATTCTTTTTTATGACTGAGTAGGATTCCATTGTATATATATACCATATCTTCTTTATCCATTCATCTGTTGATGGACACTTAGGTTGCTTCCATACCTTGGCTATTGTACATTGGGGTGCATGTATGTTTTTGAATTAGTGTTTTTGTTTCTTCTCAATATATACCCAGGAGTGGAATTTCTGGGTCATATGGTAGTTCTGTTTTTAGTTTTTTGAGGAATTCTTGCCCAAACCATTTACATCTCTTTTTCTCTATACTTCCCATTCCTAACACTATATCAAAGTGTCAAAGTGTGGCCTCTAGACCAGCAGCATCACCTGAGCACTTGTGAGAAATGGAAATTCTTGGGCTCCACCCCAGATCAGCTGAGTCAGAAATTCTGAGAATGAGGTCCAGAGATCTGTGCCTTAAAAGCCTTAGGTGATTCAGATGTACTCTATTTTGAGGTTCATTGCGCTATAGCGACCTCCTATCAGCCATCTCCTGAAAGCACACTCACAATACATTTAATTGTTAGTAGCTTGGAATAGCACCAACCTGTCCATAGAATGCTTAGGAATCCTCCCACCATCCCAACTGACCTCATTTTAATTCTCTTTTCCCTCAGATTTTCTTCCCCCACTCCATGAACATGGAGCCACTATCTCATTCTCCACACCCCGCTTTCCAAAATTTAAAGCATAATAAGCTAAACTGGAAATCATCTGAGAGACAGTCTAAGCCAAATGTGGTAGTGGTGTTATCTCAGTTGTGAGACCTCGACTGTCATGTTGAGTGGTATTCTGAGGTCATGTCCAAGTTCAATGAGTAAAATCTGACAGGTGCTAAAATGGGAAGTAGCAGCAAAGTGCCCTGCACAAGTTTTACCATGAGGCCCGGGGAAAGGAAGTGACTTGTGTAAAGTCACACAGCTAGTGAGTGGTGGAGATGCCTCTTGAAACCATGAATTATATTCAATACTCTTCTCACAAGACTCATGTTCTTTCCCTTTGCTCTCCCTCCTTTTCTACATTTCTCCTTCTCTTGGCTCTCCACCACCCTTGTAGAATTTCTACTCATCATTAACATGACTACCACAAATGAGTAAAGGAAATGGGGTGGGGGGGCAAATAACAAACTGAGCTCCTTTTTACTGAGGAGTCTTGGAGAGAGGGCAAGTGGAAACCAATGGCTCCATAAAATGTGCTGCTGGTCTCCCTCATCGAGCTCTCTTACTACGTGAAAGTGAACATGCCTTTCTTCCTTTTTCTTTCCTTCTTTCTCTCCTTCTTGCTTCCTTCCATCAGCATATTTTTGTTGGGCACATACTAAATCCAGGCATTTTTATAAGCTCTGAGGATACAGCAGTTAACAGACCCCAAAAATCCTGCCCTCATGGTCCTTGAATTCTAGTAAGGAAGATAGACAGAAAACAAATAATATATGGCAGAATATATGGCATGTCAGACGGTGATAAATCTTACAGAGAAAAATTAAATAGGCAAGAGAAATATGAGGAGCAAAGAAGAAAACAGTTGTCATTAGGATGGTCAGAGAAGGCCTCAAAGGAGGTGACAGGTTAGCACAAACCAGGAGGGAAGCGAGCACACCATGTCACAATCTGTGAAAAATGTGTGTTAGGGTGAGCCAACACGAGCACAAAGTCCATGAGACAAGCACATTCCAGACAAATTTGAGGAGGGATAGGACACCATATATGGGTCATAATGAGCAAGGGGGAAGGTGCTGGGAGATGTCACTAAGGAATTGATGGTGGGACACATTGTGTAGGGTCCTGTATGCCACTGCGGGGACTTGGGACTATACCCAACTCCAAAGTGATGTCTCAGTTCCCTCACAGTTTTGGTGGTGACAAAGCTGCTCATAGTTGATAAAGTAATGAACTCTAAGGTTGTGATGATAGACTGTACTTTCTTTCCAGAAGTCTCTGCCATCCAGCTTTGCCCCACTTATCATGGACACTCTAGCCCCTGAGAGATAAATATTTTAGGGGCAGAGAGATCTTTGGGGCATGCTCCTTCAAATCCCATTAGACAGGCCTTCTCTATATTTATGTAAGACAGTAAATATCCTTATCCTCTCAAATTACTGTGCAACTAAACAGCTCAGGACTGTACGAAGCCCAGCCTTATTCCTTTTATCCTGTCAGTGCACACAGAGAACAAAGACAAAAGAGCCTATTTCTAATTTAAAGGGAAACATATTGAGGGAGGGGGCAGCTGTGTTCAGGAGACTTGTTTTGAGGTTCATTGCGCTATAGCGACCTCCTGTCTATCAGCCATCTCCTGAAAGCACACTCACAATACATTTAATTGTTAGTAGCTTGGAATAGCACCAACCTGTCCATAGAATGCTTAGGAATCCTCCCACCATCCCAACTGACCTCATTTTAATTCTCTTTTCCCTCAGATTTTCTTCCCCCACTCCATGAACATGGAGCCACTATCTCATTCTCCACACCCCGCTTTCCAAAATTTAAAGCATAATAAGCTAAACTGGAAATCATCTGAGAGACAGTCTAAGCCAAATGTGGTAGTGGTGTTATCTCAGTTGTGAGACCTCGACTGTCATGTTGAGTGGTATTCTGAGGTCATGTCCAAGTTCAATGAGTAAAATCTGACAGGTGCTAAAATGGGAAGTAGCAGCAAAGTGCCCTGCACAAGTTTTACCATGAGGCCCGGGGAAAGGAAGTGACTTGTGTAAAGTCACACAGCTAGTGAGTGGTGGAGATGCCTCTTGAAACCATGAATTATATTCAATACTCTTCTCACAAGACTCATGTTCTTTCCCTTTGCTCTCCCTCCTTTTCTACATTTCTCCTTCTCTTGGCTCTCCACCACCCTTGTAGAATTTCTACTCATCATTAACATGACTACCACAAATGAGTAAAGGAAATGGGGTGGGGGGGCAAATAACAAACTGAGCTCCTTTTTACTGAGGAGTCTTGGAGAGAGGGCAAGTGGAAACCAATGGCTCCATAAAATGTGCTGCTGGTCTCCCTCATCGAGCTCTCTTACTACGTGAAAGTGAACATGCCTTTCTTCCTTTTTCTTTCCTTCTTTCTCTCCTTCTTGCTTCCTTCCATCAGCATATTTTTGTTGGGCACATACTAAATCCAGGCATTTTTATAAGCTCTGAGGATACAGCAGTTAACAGACCCCAAAAATCCTGCCCTCATGGTCCTTGAATTCTAGTAAGGAAGATAGACAGAAAACAAATAATATATGGCAGAATATATGGCATGTCAGACGGTGATAAATCTTACAGAGAAAAATTAAATAGGCAAGAGAAATATGAGGAGCAAAGAAGAAAACAGTTGTCATTAGGATGGTCAGAGAAGGCCTCAAAGGAGGTGACAGGTTAGCACAAACCAGGAGGGAAGCGAGCACACCATGTCACAATCTGTGAAAAATGTGTGTTAGGGTGAGCCAACACGAGCACAAAGTCCATGAGACAAGCACATTCCAGACAAATTTGAGGAGGGATAGGACACCATATATGGGTCATAATGAGCAAGGGGGAAGGTGCTGGGAGATGTCACTAAGGAATTGATGGTGGGACACATTGTGTAGGGTCCTGTATGCCACTGCGGGGACTTGGGACTATACCCAACTCCAAAGTGATGTCTCAGTTCCCTCACAGTTTTGGTGGTGACAAAGCTGCTCATAGTTGATAAAGTAATGAACTCTAAGGTTGTGATGATAGACTGTACTTTCTTTCCAGAAGTCTCTGCCATCCAGCTTTGCCCCACTTATCATGGACACTCTAGCCCCTGAGAGATAAATATTTTAGGGGCAGAGAGATCTTTGGGGCATGCTCCTTCAAATCCCATTAGACAGGCCTTCTCTATATTTATGTAAGACAGTAAATATCCTTATCCTCTCAAATTACTGTGCAACTAAACAGCTCAGGACTGTACGAAGCCCAGCCTTATTCCTTTTATCCTGTCAGTGCACACAGAGAACAAAGACAAAAGAGCCTATTTCTAATTTAAAGGGAAACATATTGAGGGAGGGGGCAGCTGTGTTCAGGAGACTTGGGTTTCTGTTATCCCAAGCAATGACTGCCTGTCTTTGGAATACTCACTTAATTTCACTGAGTCTCTGCTTATTTGTAAAGTGGATCTTTGGATAAGACACTTTTAAGAAAGGCTGTGCCCTAGCTTAATATAACTTTATGCTTAGATGTCAGCAAGATTTCATTATTATTCCTTCGTGATATTTCCCTTTTGCCATAGAAGTTCCACTGATTTGGGATAACAGAATATAGAAAGAGAAAGTAGCATTCTCTGCAATCTGTAGCCATCTTTTTTTTAAATTTTATCATCTGTTGATGGACACTTAGGTTGCTTCCATGTCCTGGCTATTGAAAATAGAACTGCAATGAACATTTTGGTACATGACTCTTTTTGAATTATGGTTT
>NC_041214.2:36705594-36710327 GCF_002837175.3 Physeter macrocephalus
CTCCATACTGTTCTCCATAGTGGCTGTATCAATTTACATTATTCCCACCAGCAGTGCAAGAGGGTTCCCTTTTCTCCACACCCTCTCCAGCATTTATTGTTTCTAGAGTTTTTGATGATGGCCAATCTGACCGGTGTGAGATGATATCTCATTGTCGTTTTGATTTGCATTTCTCTAATGATTAATGATGTTGAGCATTCTTTCATGTGTTTGTTGGCGATCTGTATATCTTCTTTGGAGAAATGTCTATTTAGTTCTTCTGCCCATTTTTGGATTGGGTTGTTTGTTTTTTTGTTATTGAGCTGCAAGAGTTGCTTATAAATTTTGGATATTAGTCCTTTGTCAGTTGCTTCGTTTGCAAATATTTTCTCCCATTCTGAGGGTTGACTTTTCGTCTTGTTTATGGTTTCCTTTGTTTTGCAAAAGCTTTTAAGTTTCATTAGGTCCCATTTGTTTATTTTTGTTTTTATTTCCATTTCTCTAGGAGATGGGTCAAAAAGGATCTTGCTGTGATTTATGTCATACAGTGTTCAGCCTATGTTTTACTCTAAGAGTTTGATGGTGTCTGGCCTTACATTTAGGTCTTTAATCCATTTTGAGTATATTTTTGTGTATCGTGTTAAGGAGTGTTCTAATTTCATTCTTTTACATGTAGCTGTCCAGTTTTCACAGCACCACTTATTGAAGAGGCTGTCTTTTCTCCACTGTATATTCTTTCCTCCTTAATCAGAGATAAGGTGACCATATGTGCGTGGGTTTATCTCTGGGCTTTCTATCCTGTTCCATTGATCTATATTTCTGTGTTTGTGCCAGTACGATACTGTCTTGATTACTGTACTTTTATAGTATAATCTGAAGTCAGGGAGCCTGATTCCTCCAGCTCCGTATGTCTTTCTTAAGATTGCTTTGGTTATTCGGGGTCTTTTGTGTTTCCATACAAATTGTGAAATTTTTTGTTCTAATTCTGTGAAAAATGCTAGTGGTAGTTTGATAGGGATTGCATTGAATCTGTAGATTGCTTTGGGTAGTAGAGTCATTTTCACAATGTTGATTCTTCCAATCCAAGAACATGGTATATCTCTCCATCTATTTGTATCATCTTTAATTTCTTTCATCAGTGTCTTATAATTTTCTGCATACAGGCCTTTTATCTCCTTAGGTAGGTATATTCCTACATATTTTATTCTTTTTGTTACAATGGTAAATGGGAGTATTTTCTTAATTTCACTGTCAGATTTTTCATCATTAGTGTATAGGAATGCAAGAGATTTCTGTGCATAATTTGGTGTCCTGCTTTTTTTACCAAATTCATTGATTAGCTCTAGTAGTTTTCTGGTAGCATCTTTAGGATTCTCTATGTATAGTATCATGTCAACTGCAAACAGTGACAGCTCTGCTTCTTCTTTTCCAATTTGGATTCCTTTTATTTCTTTTTCTTCTCGAATTGCTATGGCTAAAACTTCCAAAACTATGTTGAATAAGAGTGGTGAGAGTGGGCAACCTTGTCTTGTTCCTGATCTTAGTGGAAATAGTTTCAGTTTTTCACCATTTAGGATGATGTTGGCTGTGTGTTTGTCATATATGGCCTTTATTATGTTGAGGAAAGTTCCCTCTATGCCTACTTTCTGCAAGGTTTTTATCATAAGTGAGTGTTGAATTTTGTCAAAAGCTTTCGAGTGATGGTGGCCTCGTAGATTGAGTTTGGGAATATTCCTCCCTCTGCTATATTTTGGAAGAGTTTGAGAAGGATAGGTGTTAGCTCTTCTCTAAATGTTTGATATAATTCTCCTGTGAATCCATCTGGTCCTGGGGTTTTGTTTGTTGGAAGATTTTAAATCACACTTTCAATTTCAGGGCTTATGATTGGTCTGTTCATATATTCTATTTCTCCTTGGTTCAGTTTAGGAAGGTTTTGCATTCTAAGAATTTGTCCATTTCTTCCAGGTTGTCCATTTTATTGGCATATAGTTGCTTGTAGTAATCTCTCATGATCCTTTGTATTTCTGAAGTGTCAGTTGTTACTTCCTGTTTTTCATTTCTAATTGTATGATTTGAGTCTTCTCCCTTTTTTTCTTGATAAGTCCGGCTATTGGTTTATCAGTTTTGTTTATCTTCTCAAAGAACGAGCTTTTCGTTTTATTGATCTTTGCTATCATTACCTTCATTTCTTTTTCATTTATTTCTGATCTGAACTTTATGATTTCTTTCCTTCTGCTAACTGGGTTTTTTTTTTGTTCTTCTTTCTCTAATTGCTTTAGGTGTAAGGTTATGTTATTTATTTGAGATGTTTCTTGTTTCTTAAGGTAGGCTTGTATAGCTATAAACTTTCCTTTTAGAACTGCTTTTGCTGCATCCCATAGAATTTGGATCGTTCTGTTTTCATTGTCATTTGTTTCTAGGTATTTTTTGATTTCCTCTTTGATTTCTTCAGTCATCTGTTGGTTATTTAAACATATTGTTTAGCCTCCATGTTTTTGTATTTTTAAAGAATTTTTCCTGTAATTGATATCTAGTCTCATCGCATTGTGGTTTGAAAAGATACTTGATATGATTTCAATTTTCGTAAATTTACCAAGGCTTGATTTGTGACCCAAGATATGATATATCCTGGAGAATATTCCATGGGCACTTGAGAAGAATATGTATTCTGTTGTTTTTCAATGGAATGTCCTATAAATATCAATTAAGTCCACCTTGTTTAATGTATCATTTAAAGCTGGTGTTTCCTTATTTATTTTCATTTTGGATGATCTGTCCATTGGTGAAAGTGGGGTGTTAAAGTCACCTACTATGATTGTTTTACTGTCGATTTCCCCTTTTATGGCTGTTAGTATTTGCCTTATGTATTGAGGTGCTCCTATGTTGGGTGCATAAATATTTACAATTATTATATCTTCTTCTTGGATTGATCCCTTGATCATTATGTAGTGTCCTTCTTTGTCTCTTGTAATAGTCTGTTTTAAAGTCTGTTTTGTCTGATATGAGAATTGCTTCCCCAGCTTTCTTTTGATTTCCATTTGCATGGAATATCTTTTTCTGTCACCTCACTTTCAGTCTGTATGTGGCCCTAGGTCTGAAGTGCGTCTCTTGTAGACAGCCTATATGTGGGTCTTGTTTTCGTGTACATTCAGTCAGTCTATGTCTTTTGTTGGAGCATTTAATCCATTCACGTTTAAGGTAATTATTGATATGTATGTTCCTATTACCATTTTCTTTATTGTTTTGGGTTTATTATTGTAGGTCTTTTCCTTCTCTTGTGCTTCCTGCCTATAGAAGTTCCTTTAGAATTTGTTATAAAGCTGATTTGCTGGTGCTGAATTCTCTTAGCTTTTGCTTGTCTCTAAAGCTTTTACTTTCTCCATCAAATCTGAATGTGATCCTTGCTGGGTAGAGTAATCTTGGTTGTAGGTTTCTCTACTTCATCACTTTAAATAAGTCCTGCCACTCCCTTCTGGCTTGCAGAGTTTCTGCTGAAAGATCAGCTAACCTTAGGTGGATTCGCTTATGTGTTATTTGTTGTTTATCCCTTGCTACTTTTAATATTTGTTCTTTGTATTTAAGTTTTGATAGTTTGATTAGTATGTGTCTTGGCGTGTTTCTCCTTGGATTTATCCTGTATGGGACTGTCTGTGCTTCCTGGACTTCATTAACTATCTCCTTTCCCCTATTAGGGAATTTTTCTACTATAATCTCTTCAAATATTTTCTCAGTCCCTTTCTTTTTCTCTTTTTCTGTGACCCCTATAATTCGAATGTTGGTGTGTTTAATGTTGTTCTAGAGGTTTCTGAGACTGTCCTCAAATCTTTTCATTCTTTTTTCTTTATTCTGCTCTGCAGTAGTTATTTCCACTATTTTATCTTCCAAGTCACTTATCCATTCTTCTGCCTCAGTTATTCTGCTATTGATCCCTTCTAGAGAATTTTTAATTTCATTTATTGTGTTGTTCATCATAGTTTGTTTGCTCTTTAGTTCTTCTAGGTCTTTGTTAACCGTTTCCTGTATTTTGTCCATTCTATTTCCAAGTTTTTGGATCATCTTTACTACCATTATTCTGAATTCACTTTCAGGTAGACTGCCTATTTCTTCTTCATTTTTTAGGTCTGGTGGGTTTTTGCCTTGTGCTTCCTGCCTATAGAAGTTCCTTTAGAATTTGTTATAAAGCTGATTTGCTGGTGCTGAATTCTCTTAGCTTTTGCTTGTCTCTAAAGCTTTTACTTTCTCCATCAAATCTGAATGTGATCCTTGCTGGGTAGAGTAATCTTGGTTGTAGGTTTCTCTCCTTCATCACTTTAAATAAGTCCTGCCACTCCCTTCTGGCTTGCAGAGTTTCTGCTGAAAGATCAGCTAACCTTAGGTGGATTCGCTTATGTGTTATTTGTTGTTTATCCCTTGCTATGGGTTTTTGCCTTGCTCCTTCATCTGCTGTGTGTTTCTCTGTTTTCTCATTTTGCTTAGCTCACTGTGTTTGGGGTCTCATTTTTGCAGGTTGCAGGTTCATAGTTTCCGTTGATTTTGGTGTCTGCCCCCAGTGGCTACAGTTGGTTCAGTGGGTTGTGTAGGCTTCCTGGTGGAGGGGACTAGTGCCTGTGTTCTGGTGGATGAGGCTGGATCTTGTCTTTCTGGTGGGTAGGTCCGCGTCCAATGGTATGTTTTGGGGTGTCTGTGACCTTATTATGATTTTAGGCAGCCTCTCTGCTAATGGGTGGGGTTGTGTTCCTATCTTGCTAGTTGTT
>NC_041214.2:36710397-36713832 GCF_002837175.3 Physeter macrocephalus
TGTTTTGAGGTGTCTGTGGCCTTATTATGATTTTAGGCAGCCTCTGTTCTAATGGATGGGGTTGTGTTCCTGTCTTGCTAGTTGTTTGGCATAGGGTGTCCTACACTGTAGCTTGCTGGTCATTGAGTGGAGCTGGGTTTTGGCATTGAGATGGAGGTCTCTGGGAGATTTTCGCCATTTGATATTACGTGGAGTTGGGAGGTCTCTTGTGGTCCAGTGTCCTGAATTTGGCTCTCCCACCTCAGTGGCACAGCCCTGATGAGTCGCTGGAACACCAAGAGCCTGTCCTCCACACAACTCAGGAAGAAAAGAAGATAAAATAAAATAGAATAAAATAAAGTTATAAAAACAAAAAATAATTATGAAGAAAAAAAGTTTTTAAGTTAAAAAAAAACAAACAACGGACTGACAGAACCCTAGGAGAAATGGTAAAAGCAAAGCTATACAGACAAAATCACACACAGAATCATACATACACACTCACAAAAAGAGAAAAAGGGAAAAAAAAAAAAAAAATATATATATATATATATATGTATCATTGCTCCCAAAATCCACCTTCTCAGTTTAGGATGATTTGTTGTCTATTCAGGTATTCCACAGATGCAGGGTACATCAAGTTGATTGTGGACATTTAATCTGCTGCCCCTGAGGCTGGTGGGAGTAATTTCCTTTTCCCTTCTGGGTTCACACAGCTCCCACGGTTCAGCTTTGGATTTGGACCCACCTCTGCGTGTAGGTCGCCTGAGGGCCTCTGTTCTTCGCTCAGACAGGATGGGGTTAAAGGAGAAGCTGATTCAGGGGCTCTGGCTCTTTCAGCCTGTGGGGAGGAAGGGGTACTGATGTGGGGCGAGACTGTGGCAGCAGAGTCCAGCAGGACGTTGCACCAGCCTGAGGTGCTCCGTGCGTTCTCCCGGGGAAGTTGTCCGTGGATCACGGGACCCTGGCAGTAGCGGGCTGCACAGGCTCCCGGGAGGGGAGGTGTGGATAGTCACTTGTGCTTGCACACAGGCTACTTACTTGGTTGCTGCAGCAGCAGCCTTAGCATCTCATGCCCGTCTCTGGGGTCCATGCTGATAGCCGTGGCTCGCACCCGTCTCTGGAGCTCCTTTAAGCAGCGCTCTTAATCCCCTCTCCTCGCACACCAGGAAGCAAAGAGGCAAGAAAAAGTCTCTTGCCTGTCTGGCAGCTCCAGACTTTCCCAGACTCCCTCCCAGCTAGCTGGGGTGCACTAGTCCCTTCAGGCTGTGTTCACGCAGCCAACCCTAGTCCTCTCCCTGGGATCCGACCGAAGCCCGAGCCTCACTCCCAGCCCTCACCTGTCACGGCACGTGAGCAGACAAGCCTCTCGGGCTGGTGAGTGCTGGTAGGCACCAATCCTCTGTGCAGGAATCTCTCTGCTTTGCCCTCCGTACCCCTGTTGCTGCACTCTCCTCGTGGCTCTGAAGATTCCCCCCTCCGCCACCCGCAGTCTCCACCCATGAAGGGCCTTCCTAGTGTATGGAAACCTTTCCTCCTTCACAGCTCCCTCCCACTGGTGCAGGTCCCATCCCTATTCTTTTGTCTCTGTTTTTTCTTTTTACTTTTGCCCTACCCAGGTACGTGGGGAGTTCCTTGCCTTTTGGGAGGATCTTGAAGCTCCTCCCTGCATGTGTCTTTTTGAATTATGGTTTTCTCTGGGTATATGCCGAGTAGTGGGATTGCTAGGTGATCTGGTATTTCTATTTTTAGTTTTTTAAGGAACCTCCATACTGTTCTCCATAATGGCTGTATCAATTTACATTCCCACAAAAGTGCAAGAGGGTTCCCTTTTCTCCACACCCCTTCCAGCATTTGCTGTTCATAGATTTTCTGATGATGCTCATTCTAACTGGTGTGAGGTGATACCTCATTGTAGTTTTGATTTGCATTTCTCTAATAATTAGTGATGTTGAGCAGCTTTTCATGTGCTTCTTGGCCATCTCTATGTCTTCTTTGGAGAAATGACTATTTAGGTCTTCTGCCCATTTTTTGATTGGGTTGTTTGTTTCCTTAATATTGAGCTGCATGAGCTGTTTATATATTTTGGAGATTAATCCTTTGTCCTTTGATTCATTTGCAAATATTTTCTCCCATTCTGAGGGTTGTCTTCTCGTCTTGTTTGTAGTTTTCTTTTCTTCGCAAAAGCTTTTAAGTTTCATTATGTCTCATTTGTTTATTTTTGTTTTTATTTCCATTCCTCTAGGTGATAGATCAATAAAAATCATGCTGTGATTTATGTCAAAGAGTGTTCTTCCTAAGTTTTCTTCTAAGAGTTTTATAGTGTCTGGTCTTACATTTAGGTCTTTAATCCATTTTGATTTTATTTTTTGTGTATGGTGTAAGGGAGTGTTCTAATTTCATTCTTTTACATGTAGCTATCCAGTTTACCCAGCACCTCTTATTGAAGAGACTGTCTTTTCTCCATTGTATATCCTTGCCTCCTTTGTCATAGATTAGTTGACCACAGGTGCATGGGTTTATCTCTGGGCTTTCTATCCTGATCCATTGATCTATATATGTTTTTGTGCCACTGTTTTACTGTCCTGATTACTGTAGTTTTGTAGTATAGCCTGAAGTCAGGGAGCCTGATTCCTCCAGCTCCGTTGTTGTTTTTTGTTTTTTGTTTTTTGTTTTTTGTGGTACGCGGGCCTCTCACTGTTGTGACCTCTCCCGTTGCGGAGCACAGGCTCCGGATGCACAGGATCCGCGGACATGGCTCACAGGCCCAGCCTCTCCACAGCATGTGGGATCTTCCCAGACTGGGGCACGAACCCGTGTCCCCTGCATCGGCAGGCGGATTCTCAACCACTGCGCCACCAGGGAAGCCCCTCCAGCTCCGTTTTTTTCCCTCAAGACTGCTTTGGCTTTAGGGGTCTTTTGTGTCTCCATACAAATTTTAAAATTTTTTGTTCTAGTTCCATAAAAAATTCCATTGGTAATTTGATAGGGATTGCATTGAATCTGTAGATTGCTTTGGGTAGTATAGTCATTTTCACAATATTGTTTCTTCTAATCCAAGAACATGGTATATCTCTCCATCTGTTGGTATCATCTTTAATTACTTTCATCAGTATCTTATAGTTTTTTGCATACATATCTTTTGTCTCCTAGGTAGGTTTATTCCTAGGTATGTTATTCTTTTTGTTGCAGTGGCAAATGGGAGTGTTTCCTTAATTTCTCTTTCAGATTTTTCATGATTAGTGTATAGGAATGCAAGAGTTATCTGTGCATTAATTTTGAATCCTGGTACTTTATCAGATTCATTGATTAGCTCTAGTAGTTTTCTGGTAGCATCTTCAGGATTCTCTATGTATAGTATCATGTCATCTGCAAACAGTGACAGCTTTACTTCTTCTTTTCCGATTTGGATTCCTTTTATTTCCTTTTCTTCTCTGATTGCTGTGGCTAAAACTT
>NC_041214.2:36714988-36717055 GCF_002837175.3 Physeter macrocephalus
CTTGTTTGTTTTTTTAATATTGAGCTTCATGAGCTGTTTATATATTTTGGAGATTAATCCTTTGTCCTTTGATTCATTTGCAAATATTTTCTCCCATTCTGAGGGTTGTCTTCTCGTCTTGTTTGTAGTTTTCTTTTCTTCGCAAAAGCTTTTAAGTTTCATTATGTCTCATTTGTTTATTTTTGTTTTTATTTCCATTCCTCTAGGTGATAGATCAATAAAAATCATGCTGTGATTTATGTCAAAGAGTGTTCTTCCTAAGTTTTCTTCTAAGAGTTTTATAGTGTCTGGTCTTACATTTAGGTCTTTAATCCATTTTGATTTTATTTTTTGTGTATGGTGTAAGGGAGTGTTCTAATTTCATTCTTTTACATGTAGCTATCCAGTTTACCCAGCACCTCTTATTGAAGAGACTGTCTTTTCTCCATTGTATATCCTTGCCTCCTTTGTCATAGATTAGTTGACCACAGGTGCATGGGTTTATCTCTGGGCTTTCTATCCTGATCCATTGATCTATATATGTTTTTGTGCCACTGTTTTACTGTCCTGATTACTGTAGTTTTGTAGTATAGCCTGAAGTCAGGGAGCCTGATTCCTGTTCCGTTTTTTTCCCTCAAGACTACTTTGGCTTTAGGGGTCTTTTGTGTCTCCATACAAATTTTAAAATTTTTTGTTCTAGTTCCATAAAAAATTCCATTGGTAATTTGATAGGGATTGCATTGAATCTGTAGATTGCTTTGGGTAGTATAGTCATTTTCACAATATTGTTTCTTCTAATCCAAGAACATGGTATATCTCTCCATCTGTTGGTATCATCTTTAATTACTTTCATCAGTATCTTATAGTTTTTTGCATACATATCTTTTGTCTCCTAGGTAGGTTTATTCCTAGGTATGTTATTCTTTTTGTTGCAGTGGCAAATGGGAGTGTTTCCTTAATTTCTCTTTCAGATTTTTCATGATTAGTGTATAGGAATGCAAGAGTTATCTGTGCATTAATTTTGTATCCTGCAACTTTACCGAATTCATTGATAAGCTCTAATAGTTTTCTGGCAGCATCTCTAGGATTATCTATGTAGAGTATCATGTCATCTGCAAACAGTAACAGTTTTACTTCTTCTTTTCCAATTTGTATTCCTTTTATTTCTTTTTCTTCTCTGATTGCCATGGCTAGGACTTTCAAAACTGCTTTGAATAATAGTGGCGAGAGTGGATATCCCTGTCTTGTTCCTGATCTTAGAGGAAATGCTTTCAATTTTTCACCATCGAGAATGATGTTTGCTTTGGGTTCGTCGTATATGGCCTTTATTATGTTCAGGTAGGTTCCCTCTATGCCCACTTTCTGGAGAGTTTTTATCACAAATTGGTGTTGAATTTTGTCAAAATCTTTTTTGGCATCTATTGAAATGATCATATGGTTTTTATTCTTCAATTTGTTATAGGGTGTATCACATTGATTGATTTGCATATATTGAAGAATCCTTACATCCCTGGGATAAATCCCACTTGATCATGGTGTATGATCCTTTTAATGTGTTGCAGGATTGTGTTTGCTAGTACTTTGTTGAGGATTTATGCATCTATATTCATCAGTGATATTGGTCTGTAATTGTCCTTTTTTTGTAGTATCTTTGTCTGGTTTTGGCATCAGGGTGATGGTGGCTTCATAGAATGTGTTTGGGAGTGTTCCTTCTTCTGCAAGTTTTTGGAAGAGTTTCAGAAGGATGGGTGTTAGCTCTTCCCTAAATGTTTGATAGAATTCACCTGGAAACCATCTGGTCCTGGACTTTTATTTGTTGGAAGATTTTTAATCACAGTTTCAAATTCATTACCTGTGATTGGTCTGTTCATATTTTCTATTTCTTCCTGGTTCAGTGTTGGAAGGTTATACCTTTCTAAGAATTTGAACATTTCTTCCAGGTTGTCCATTTTATTGGCATAGAGTTGCTTGTAGTAGTCTTTTAGGATGCTTTGTATTTCTGTGGTGTCTGTTGTAACTTCTCCTTTTTCATTCTAATTTTATTGATTTGAGTCCTCTCCCTCTTTTTCTTGATGAGTCTGGCTAAAG
>NC_041214.2:36717244-36740047 GCF_002837175.3 Physeter macrocephalus
GTCACAGTTTCTAATTCATTACCTGTGATTGGTCTGTTCATATTTTCTATTTCTTCCTGGTTCAGTGTTGGAAGGTTATACCTTTCTAAGAATTTGAACATTTCTTCCAGGTTGTCCATTTTATTGGCATAGAGTTGCTTGTAGTAGTCTTTTAGGATGCTTTGTATTTCTGTGGTGTCTGTTGTAACTTCTCCTTTTTCATTTCTAATTTTATTGATTTGCATCCTCTCCCTCTTTTTCTTGATGAGTTTGGCTAATGGTTTATCAATTTCGTTTATTTTCTCAAAGAACAATCTTTTAGTTTTATTGATTTTTGCTGTTGTTTTCTTTGTCTCTATTTCATTTGTTTCTGCTCTGATCTTTATGATTTCTTTCCTTCTAACAACTTTGGGTTTTGTTTGTCCTTCTGTCTGTAGTTCCTTTAGGTGTAAGGTTAGATTGTTTTTTTGAGATTTTTCTTGTTTCTTGAGGTAGGCTTGTATTGCGATAAACTTCCCTCTTAAAACTGCTTTTGATGCATCCCATAGCTTTTGCATCATGGTGTTTTCATTGTCATTTATCTCTAGGTATTTTTTTTATTTCGTCTTTGATTTCTTCATTGATCTCTTGGTTATTTAGTAACGTATTGTTTAGTTTCCATGTGTTGGTGTTTTTTACGTTTTTTTCCCTGTAATTGATTTCTAATCCCATAGTGTTGTGGTCAGAAAAGATGCTTCATATGATTTCAATTTTCTTAAATTTCCTGAGGCTTGATTTGTGACCCAAAATGTGATCTATCCTGGAGAATGTTCCGTGCACACTTGAGAAGAAAGTGTAATCTGCTGTTTTTGGATGGAACATCCTATAAATATGAATTAAATCTATCTGGTCTATTGTGTCTTTTAAAGCTTGTGTTACCTTATTAAGTTTCTGTTTCAGTGATCTGTCCATTGGTGTAAGTGAGGTGTTAAAGTACCCCACTATTATTGTGTTACTATTTCCTGTTTTATAGCTGTTAGCAGTTGCCTTATGTATTGAGGTGCTCCTATGTTGGGTGCATATATATTTATATTTGTTATATCTTCTTGGATTGATCCCTTGATCATTATGTACTGTCCTTCCTTGTCTCTTGTAACATTCTTTCTTTCAACGTCTATTTTATCTGACATGAGTATTGCTACTCCAGCTTTCTTTTGATTTCCAATTGCATGGAATATCTTTTTCCATCCCCTCACTTTCAGTCTGTATGTGTCCCTAACTCTGAAGTGGGTCTCTTGTAGACGGCATATAGATGGGTCTTGTTTTTATATCCATTCAGCACCTTGTCTCTTGTAACATTCTTTATTTTAAAATCTATTTTATCTGATATGAGTATTGCTACTCCACCTTTCTTTTGATTTCATTTGCATGGAATATCTTTTTCCATCCTCTCACCTCCAATCCGTATGTGTCCCTAGGTCTGAAGTGGGTCTCTTGTAGAAAGCATATATATGTGTTTTGTTTTTGTATCCATTCAGTGAGCCTGTGTCTTTTAGCTGGAGAATTTAATTCATTCACATTTAAGGTAATTATCAATATGTATGTTCCTATTACCATTTTCTTAATTGTTATGGGGTTTTTTTTTAGGTCTTTTCTTCTCTTGTGTTTCCCACTTAGAGAAGTTCCTTTAGCATTTGTTGTAGAGCTGGTTTGGTGGTGCTGAATTATCTTAGCTTTTGCTTGTCTGTAAAGCTTTTGATTTCTCCATCGAATCTGAAAGAGATCCTTGCTTGGTAGAGTAATCTTAGTTGTAGGTTCTTCTCTTTCATCACTTTAAATATATCCTGCCACTCCCTTCTGGCTTATAGAATTTCCACTGAGAAATCAGCTGTTAACCTTATGGGAGTTCCCTTTTATGTTTTTTGTCATTTTTCCCTTGTTGCTTTCAATAATTTTTCTTTGCCTTTAATTTTTATCAATTTGAATATTATGTGTCTTGGCGTGTTTCTCCTTGGGTTTATCCTGCCTGGGACTCTCTGCACTTCCTGGACTTGGGTGGCTATTTGCTTTCCCATGTTAGGGAAGTTTTTGATTATAATCTCTTCAAATATTTTTGGGTCCTTTCTCTCTCTCTTCTCCTTCTGGGACCCCTATAATACGAATGTTGTTGCATTTAATGTTGTCCCAGAGGTCTCTTAGGCTGTCTTCATTTCTTTTTATTCTTTTCTCTTTATTCTGTTCCATGGCAGTGATTTCCACCATTCTGTCTTCCAGGTAACTTATCTGTTCTTCTGCCTCAGAATACGTTTATCCATATTCTGCTACTGATTCCTTCTAGTGTCTTTTTTAAGTCAGTTATTGTATTGTTCATCTCTGTTTGTTTGTTCTTTAATACTTTTAGGTGTTTGTTCTTTAATTCTTCTAGGTCTTTGTTAAAAATTTCTTACTACTTCTCCATTTTTGCCTTCATTCTTTTTCCGAAGTCCTTGATCATCTTCACTATCATTATTCTGAATTCTTTTTCTGGAAGGTTGCCTATCTCCACTTCATTTAGTTGTTTTTCTGGGGTTTTATCTTGTTCTTTTATCTTGTATTTAGCCCTCTGCCTTTTCATTTTGTCTTACTTTCTGTGAATGTGGTTTTTGTTCCACAGGCTGCAGGATTGTAGTTCCTCTTGCTTTTTTTTTCTGTCCTCTGGTGGATGAGGCTGTCTCAGAGACTTGTGCAAGTTTCCTGATGGGAGGGACTGGTGGTGTGTAGAGCTGACTGTTGCTCTGGTGGGCAGAGCTCAGTGAAACTTTAATCCACTTGACTGCTGATGGGTGGAGCTGGAGTTCCTCCTTGTTGTTTGTTTGGCCTGAGGTGACCCAGCACTGGAGCCTACCCGGCTGTTTGTTGGGGCTAATGGTGAACTCTGGGTTAGCTGCACACCAAGGAGTACTTCCCAGAACTTCTGCTGCCAGTGTTTCTGTCCTCACGGTGAGACACAGCCACCTCCTGTCTCTACAGGAGACCCTCCAACACTAGCAGGTACGTTTGCTTCAGTCTCCTATGGGGTCACTGCTCCTTCCCGTGAGTCCCAATGCACACACTACTTTGTGTGTACCCTCCAAGAGTGGAGTCTCTGTTTCTCCCAGTCGTGTCGAAGTCCTGCAATCAAATCCCGCTAGCCTTCCAAGTCTGATTCTCTAGGAATTTCTCCTCCCATTGCTGGGTCCCCATATTTGGAAGCCTGATGTTGGGCTCAGAACCTTCACTCCAGTGGATCGACTTCTGTGGTATAAGTGTTCTCCAGTTTGTAAATCACCCACCCAGCCATTATGCGATTTGATTTTATTGTGATGACGCCCCTCCTACCGTCTCATTGTGGCTTCTCCTTTGTCTTTGGATGTGGGGTATATTTTGGTGAATTCCAGTGTCTTCCTGCCAATGATTGTTCAGCAGTTAGTTGTGATTCTGGTGTTCTCACAAGAGGGAGTGAGATCACATCCTTCCACTCTGCCATCTTGAACCAATCTCCATCTGTAGCCATCTTGACTGGCACCAAGAGCTCTCCTGTAGATTCAGAAGGGCAGGTGGTCCTTACAGAGGGAGGGTTCCTGAGATGTGTATCATCTCCTCCAAAATGCCTTCCCTGACCCCTCCTTCTGACTTAGATCCTTCTTCTGTGGTTTTACGGTATCCTGTCCTCATCTCTAATATAGCAAATTTATGTCATTTGTTGGTGCGTTTGCCTGTCTTTCCTATTTCCCCCTTCTCTGCCTAGCACCTCACCTCCTTACACACACTAAATTATAAGCTCCTGAGAAAACAGGTACCCGCCTTGTTATCTGTATATCTTTAGCCTTTAACACAGTGTCTGGCACATAGTAGTTGCCCAAGAAATGGTGAATGAATGAATTAATGGTTTGGGTGGTGGTAGGTTAATGTTGGTGTCAAACAGAAGCTTCTGTAGAAAATGATCAAAATGTTTTTTGGGGGGAATTTTTTAAAGTTACCAGCATTCTAAAGGATCCTGTTTATAATCCAGTGGAGATTCTGACTTAATTTGTGGAAAATTGCTGTAATTGCAAAGTGTTCAGAGAACCAAAGGTACGAAGAAGACACTGTCCTTAAGGATGGACCTTTGCTATATTCCAGGGAATATGGCATGGAAGTTAAGGTGAGGGTTATGATGAAGACTAGTTCTTCTATTTCAAATTTTAGTTTACAAATTGTTTTCAAACATGTTCTTCATTGGAAAGACATCTTGATTAGACATCAGAGAATCTGGGTTTCCAAAAAGTGGCCTAGCCTTTCTGAACTTTAGCCTCTTCATCTGTAAAATGGAAATGATACATATATGCCCATCTCAAAGGGTTGTTGAGAGGATCAAATGAGACAAGATATGTGACGGCTATTTTAAAACTTACAAGCATAGCTGCTGGTGTGGGAAAGTGAGTCTAGGGAGCTATTATAAATGGCTCCACAAAATAAGTGCCTGAATAGGTCAGTAAGATGAAGTTTTTACTGCCTCTGAGCTAAGAGCAAGTAAAGCAAGACTTTAAAAGCAATAGTATCATGAATAAATTTTGTGAAGTTCGCCCTCCGTTTTCTTATCCTTAAAATTAGATTCCTACTGGAATGATCCCCAAATTACTATTGAACTAAGATACTAAGATGTCAATGACATGCTTGAGACAAGGCATGGTGAATAAGTTCCCATTTAATGAATCTAAGAATACCAGCACTCCTCAGAACAGTGCTTAGACCCTATAAATCAACATCACATGAGTGCAGAGTGAGTATCTGAAGCACATTGTCCTCTGGCTCGTGTTATAGCTGACCTTGTTGGCAGCATTTCTAGCCCTTATTATCCCTAGTGGGACTGGACCAATTGGCCAAAGCCTCACAGAGACTGGCAGAGCTAATTATTTATAGATGCAGCTCATCAAAGACTTTGCACCTTCATTTGTCAACACAAATGAAGGGCTGATCTGCTGACTCCCATTCTTCCTTTCTCTTTTATGTACTGTCTGTTCCTTAATTCCTTGCATTTTGATGTGCCTTCAGTTCTGATGAATTCAAAGCTATGAGGATTTTAACTTCCTAATCCATCAGTTGGGATTGATCAGGAGGGAGAGGAGAGAAATACTATCCCAATTCTTCAGCTAATCTGTCACTAACGGATTTCCATAGGAGTTTATGATGGCTAGGCTATTTTTGTTAAAAGGAATTTTGGTGGCCTTTAGTTTGGGTGAGTTAAGTAAGAACTCATCTGAAAAAAAGGAAGAAGATAAGGGGGTTTTGCTACGGCCTCAGGATTCTGGGAACTGCTAAACCACCAGGTCTCACAGAGCTTACTAAGTAGTTCGACTCAATGAATCATTCAGAATTCAGAGCAGCACAAGTGACTGGGTCATCTGGTCAACAGGGGTTCACAAATATCTATTCTCATGCTCTACCATTGTGGCAACTTGGCTAGTCTTCCTGTGTCCTTCAGCTACTATTCCCAAAACCAGCTGCTTCATTCTTTCTCTCTGTCTCAAGTTCTGATTGGTCTAATTTGTTCCCATTGTCCATGATGAACAAAACTTCCACACCAGATCAGCTCATAGACTCCTGGCCAACCTACAGGTGGGCTGTCCTTAGACAAAGTGCCCACTTCAGGGAAGCACAGGCAAGAATCACCATTGTGGCAGCTTGTGTGGACAGAGTGTGCGAGGAGCAGATGTTCTGAAGCCCAGCCTCCAGTAACACATTCAAAGTCAGTGCTGTAATGGGCTGAGATGCCTATCTGAACCAAATCTTCTTTCCTACATGTAACTGTGATATATTAAAAGAAAATCCAACTTAAAAAGCACAGAGGTTTTAAGAACTCCTTTATGAACCATTTCATTATTTTTATTCCATGCTCCTCTACAATTCTTTGGTTAAAGATCATTCAATTAGTGAAGTTCCTAATGTACTAAAATAAAATTATCAAAATATAATTGTCATATAACTTCTAAGTATCATCTGTTGGACAGAGTGAAGCACACATGTTCAAGGTTGTGTTTGATTTAACTAGGGGTATGGCTGTGGTGTTATTTTCTGTGATTATCTGTTGCAGAACTGAGTGCATTAGATATATTTCAGGTGACCTGGGCTTTTGTGGTGAGCTGGAGACCTAAACACTATTTACAACTTTGTTGTTCTGAGTTCTCAACATCCAGTTAACAGTAAGAACTTCCAGAGTTATAGTCATTTATAAATTGGAAATTAATGCAGAAATCTTATATCACCTGAAACCAAGCATCTTTGAAACAGCCACCTTCAGCAGACATTTTAAAAATCTCTGATCATCACAGCCATCTTATGGCATTTGATTCTCTCCACGTCTTGGGAAATGGTGTAAATATGAGGCAAGGTAACTGTATATTTATCTAAGACAGTGGTTCTCAAACTGTGGTCACAGAACTAGCATATCAGCATCACCAGAGGACTTGTTAGAAGTACAAATCCTCACGCCTTACCCCAAATCTCCTGAATCAGAAAGTTTGCTGATGGGGCCCAGACATCTGTATTTTAACAAGCCTTCCAAAAGATTCTTGTGTATACTAAAGTTTAAGAATGCTGAGCTAAGACTTTTGTGAGCTTCAGAAGACCCCAGGAAGACTCTATTTCCATAAGAACAATGCAGTATCCCCATCACTTGGTTAGGAACAAGAGCGTTTATTATTTCTCTAAGTACTTCTGACTGGGGTCAGATCTGGGAGGAAGCCCAGACTAAGGATGAATGTCATCAATATACATTTGTTCTCTTTCTCTATTCTCTGTCCTTCACTTCTGCTCCAGCAGGCTGCCCCTCACCATGTCTAAGCTCCTTCAGTTTCCTACATAGTATTTCCTCCTCCTTCCTCTTTGTTAACCTAAACTCCATGTTTCCTTCCAGTTCTGCTTCAAAAAGGACCTCTTCCAAGAATTTTCCATGTTTTCTCTCAGCTGCATTCATCAAGCATTTATTGAACACCTACTTTTTCCCTGGCACAAGTTACAAAGACAAATAAGACTCTGTCCCTGTTCTCCCGTGCAATGAGGACACACAACAGATGATGCTCCTTTTTTGCTTTCACTCAAACCTTTCTCTACAGTTCCTAATAAATTGCCAGACAACATTGCTCTGGTTTTAGGTTACTTCCAATATATGTTTATCTTCCCTACTAGATGGTCACTGCTCCTTGAGGGCAGTGACCACATTTTTAAACTCATTTTGTATATTGCGTGTTTCCTGGCAGCCTGCAGAGAATGCGTTGGGGGAATGTTGTTGGGTTGAATGAATGGGGTAATGGTTGAAACAGTAGTATAGATGTGCACAGAATGGATTCAGTACATTCACGGTAAGCCTCTCTGTCTTTTCTTCCTCTGCCCTTTAAGTCACTCTTACCCACTTACCTGGGTTAAGAAACCAATAAAATCCCAAAGACAACTTGCTTGAACAAAAGTGGATTCATGTTTCTCCATGCTGGGCCAGAGGGAATCCCAACAAATGCCAGGCCAGCCACCAGGTCAAATGCCAATTAAAAGCTTAAAAATAAATCTTAAATCTGTACCTTAATTCTACCCCCTGCTTTTGGTTGGGATGATGTTTGGGTTTTGAAGAAAAATTTTGTAGAATCCTGACTTAGGGCCAAAAAGACCAATAGTTTGCCCTTAATTAGTGGAATTACAAAGGACCTGCCAAACGAATGATTTGTACATGACCAGAGAGACACAGAGGAGAATGATGGTCTGTGTAGTAGTTATTATATGTCCACATCTTTCAGCTGAACTAGATTACATGCCAAGCTGAATCCTCCAAGAGCAGCTGCCTGCAGGTTGCTTACAAACTCTCTTTTGATCCACATGTCAAGTCAGTACTTAGGTTTATAGAGCACATACCTGCTTGCCAAGGTAACTGTTGGCAATATGAGAAATAAGATATTACAAAGTCCATGTTTGCCAATTTGTTCAGCTCTTCATAGATCAAAGCTCCAGAGAGCATCTTAAAGGTTAAGCTTCTCAGCTGCATAGCACAGGGAGATCAGCTTGGTGCTTTGTGACCAGCTAGAGGTTGTAGGATAGGGAGGGTGGAAAGGAGACACAAGAGGGAGGGGATATGGGGATATATGTATATGTATTGCTGATTCACTTTGTTATACAGCAGAAACCAACACAACATTGTGTTAGGATCACTAAAGTTGTCAGTAGAAGGAAGAATCTCAGAGTAAGAAAAAGCAGCTGAACTATGGGACCTAGGCTTCCTAGGAGTATTCATTAATTAGCAGTCTCAAGGTAACCCGCTTCCCACTTAACTCTGACCCAACCACGGACATATGGTTCTCCTCTGAGTGCTGTGAGGTCTAGCTATGACAAAGCCAAATTACTCAAACCAAATGTTGCTAACAGACAGGTAAGAACAAATAGAAAGTAAACCCAAGGAGTACTCTTAAGTGAAAATTATGTGGTTTATAAGATATGCTCACTCTTCAGGGCTTATATCCCTTCCCTGCCCCAATGAGTAAGGCAATGACATTCAGGTAGTTCTTTTCCTCCTAGCACTCACCCTACAAACATGCATCCTGACTCATCAGACTTGAGACTGACAGTAGGAAACAGGTTTTAATCTTATATTCCAACTCTGAACAATAAATAATGACTGCCTAGGATGCTGGATTTAGAAGGAGTCTAAGTGAGGAAAGTATGATTGACTGGTGTTGTCTGCAGTGGACAAGGATAAGAGGATGGACAGGAAGTAGTGGGGGAATGACTATGCCTGTGCCAGGTATTTGGCATCCTGGTCTAGACCTAAGAAAGAGATACCAAGACAGAGGTACAGAATTCTCTCTTTCTCCACCCTATGGACCTTACTCTTCTTCTATGATTAATAATTGAAATAATGCCTCCCCATTTTCAGGGAAGACCCCACCTAAGAACAGCGTCCAATTTCTACAGGCAGCCATGTTAGACTTTTGCATATTAGCCTCAGTATTCACACAGAAGAAACTCATGCTGATGGGGGAGGCATATCTTTCCATCAGTCATTTTTCTCTCTGGAATGAATCTCCATAGCAGTCTCAGTCTTCCTTTTGGCCACACGGGACCTGGAGTTTCTGAAGTTACAAGTAGCTGTCACGGGCAGAAGCCTAACCCTGTGGGGTGACCGTAAGCTTTACAAAACAATCCCTGCATGAGAGGGAAAATCTGACCGTGCCTCATCTCCCCTTGCTTGTGGTGAAGTCATTCCTGATCAGCTCAAAGAGGAGGACATGTTACAAAATAGCTGTAGTGAAGGGAAACCTGAAGAAGAGGGGAAATTGATTGATTTAAAGGCAAGTGGCAGTAGGAAAACTTAATGAAAGCAGGGACTAGGCAAAGGAAAATATCATGAGTCTGGGGGAACCTAAAAAGAGGAAACCATTCTAGATAAAGAGGAACTGACAGATTCTTCATACTGGTCACCCTCCCAAAGATCAAGCTAGATGGCAAGATGAGACTGAATATCAAGGTACAGCCACCAACTTTAAATCTGGATCTGAGAATAAAGTCCCCATTCGGTGGTGGACCTCACACCAGCCCAGAGCAACAGTCTAGACAGGGTAGCACTGAAACATCACAAGTCAACCTTCTCATCCCACATGTAGCCTGGTGACAAGTGTTTATACAATATGATTGATCACCCTGCAGTTTGCTTTGTCAGTCAGTCATGGAGTTAATTACATGTTACTCTTGGGCACTATTATAAATAATGGTATGGCAAACAGTGCTAGGTTTAATGGTCCTTAGTGTTCAGCTATTAAATTGATGACACAGCTACATCAGTATTGATGAACAGGGATCTTCTCCATCAAAGATAATTTATATCCCTTAGCATAATGGGCTATTCTGCTCCCATTTTTGCCAAGGCATCATTCATACTGATACAGGCAATGAATCCATCAATAAAGGAGGAACAAACATATTTTGTTTTGTAGTTTTTTAAAAAATCCCCTGATAAATGCTGATCATAAGGAAACAGGGATTTTTGTATCGCTGACACAGAGCTTAAGGAAAATGTGAGCTCACCATGAAACTTGCCAAAACAGAAAAATAAGATGGATTCAGGAGAAAGAATTTACATCCAAGCACAGCTTCTCCAGAAAGTACTGTCCACCTGCCTAGGGCATCCTTCTTTTCCACTCACTCTATAAATACACAGCCAAGTTCCTTGACCAAGTAAACTGTATATTATATACTGTGTATTATGCCCTAATCTTGGAAATTATTCACAATACACATTAGCAGGACCTGGAGTAGGGGAAGGCAAAAGGATTATTGGCTCAAAATTTAAGGAAGCTGTCACTCTCAGCTTTACGCAAGTGGCAACCCTGTGCTTGTGGTGCCCTAAGAACAAGTGCCTCCGTAAATTTTGTGCCCTTGATGGCTGGTTGGCCTCAAGTTGGCATTTCAAAGTCTGCAATAGAGAAAACTGTTTAACTTCTATTATCTCAGGGTAACCCAAGCTTATTTGAGAATTCAGCCCTTTTATACTTTTTATTAATACCCTATTAACCTCCCATAAACCTGGTGCTCTATGAAATGAACTTTTAAAATGCTTTGGATTTTGATTTTGGATTTTGATTTCTGCCCTTTAAAATGATAAACTTGATGTGGAGAATAATTTAGATGGAAACTTGGGTCCATTTATCATAAACCACCATTGAAAATACATTGACTATTACGAAAGCCAGAAAAAAATTCTAATTATTTTCTACTACTTTTGCTGACTTTTAAAATAGTTATTGATGAGCCTTTACTAGGAGGGCCTTCCTATCAGTGAATGGATGGATTTACACCCATCCATGGGTAAAGAAGGTCTGTGTCATCTCCCCAGAGACAAATAAAGCTATTGCTCTGTACAGTGATAGAAATGGAATGAGAAGAAAGGTTCAATTACTTGGGTAATAAGTCTGATAAGTTAGGTTAGTGCCCCTGCTTTATACTGTCAAACTCTCAGCTCTCTGCTTGTCCATCTTGCAAATGTGTGTCTGACTCCATCCGGATGAAAAGAATAGGGTATCTTCCCGGATGACTCAGAACCAAGCCCTCCTATCTCGCAGGAAAGTGTTCGACTCAAAAGTCTGTCTATAATAATTATTGTTTAGAAGAGGAGAAATGATTCTCTCTGACAAGGAGAGTTTCACCAGTAGCAATTTTAGGTTAACAACTTAGTATCGTTGTTTGGTTTTCTTGTTTCATGTAGGAACTGCAGACTCTTCCTCACACTCGCTAAGTAGGCAACATAGCTCAGGGAGGTATAGATTGACCAGGAAGGGCTGGTTCTATGTAGAAAGGCTGAGTGACAGAGGGACCTCATCATAAGGAACTAAATGAAATTAATAAAAAGTATTGGACTACCGGAAGCTTGGTTTCAAGGGTGGCTGGGGTAAATCTACACAAGACTTCAGTCAGAAGCCAGTTCCTGGATGAAGACTCAGGATCCAGACCAGGGTCAGAGGTGATGTCTGCCCACAAGAGACATGGGTGAGAGGGTCCCAAGGAGTAGCCAGGCCCTGAGTAGCATGAGCATGCAGGGTTCCTTGGTGCCCAAAGGATAAGCTGGATGCCCCAGCAAGCCAAAGAAACATTGTAAACACGGGAACAGAGCAGGGACCAGTCAGTGGTGGTGATGAGGCAGGAGGATCCAGAACAATGTTTGTGACTCTGACTGGAATGCCTCAGTTATTTTATACTGTCTGTGGATAGAGGGTTAGTCCAGTTTAAATTCCCAGAATTGGCTTGGGCGTGGCAGCAACAAATCTGTTTTCCATAAATCATTTCATGCGATTGGTTAGGAATGGCTCGTTTCTCCATGCTTTTAGGATCTGTTTTGTTCCCTTGTTTTAAAACCTCCAAGTCTTGAACACCTATGATGGTTCCATGGGCGATAATTAAACAAGAGAAGCAAGTAAATGAGCTTATGTTGGAAACACACTGTAATCAAGCTGCCTGGCTGCTCCGGGGCTCCCTCCTGGCTGTCGCGAGCCCCACGTTGCCATTTTGTGGTTTTCAGACTGATTAAGCCATACGAATCGAGTCATCTGTTCTTTTCCGGTCTTCAAGCGCCTTTTCCTCCTCAGGGACCAATGGAGGTTGCCTCCAGGCATCAAATTACAGCAATCAATAAACCACGAGCAGCATGGCTCATTTAGGAATAAAGACACAGGCATTCTTCTAGAAGAAACAATGATTACCTGTCATGAGTCCGGAGATTCATGGTGTTTATTAGAGGTCAAGAATGTGGGATTCAACATTTGACATGACCAAATACTAAACTATCCCCTGGGCCTCAAGCCTATTCTTCCTGTGATTCCTACCCAGGTGAATGGTACACTGCATCACCCAAGCCAGAAGCTTGTGGGTAATATCATGAAATTTTATTGTGTATATGATTTATGCTTCAACAAAGTTGATTAAATGAAAAAAACATATTTTTAGGCATATAGGAACAAACATTCAATAAACTTCAAGTTTGCCTTTTACAATAAAAAGTCCCCATCATTTAGAAAATAAAAGATGTAAGGAGCAGAGTGAGGTAAATGGTGCTGACCTAAGTCTGCAAGGGGAACTCGTGCTTTGGGATGATTCTCCCACTGAGCACCTGGTCTGAGTTTCAGGATTAGAAGGAGCCCCATCAGTCTGGACATAGGGAGCTGATGATGAAGGTGGTGCACCCCCAGGATGAGCACAGAGCACCCACCCCTCACTGCCGCTGGACTGCATGTCCCAGATGCTCAGTGTTTCCTCTTGAGGTGGAGTCAGCGAGGGAGGGCAGGCCGGGCAGGGAAACCAGGTGGTGGATGACTATGCACAGACTCAGGTAGGGGTCTGCACCTGGAGTTAAGGCAGGCTGGTGTACCTAATGTTTAGTATGGATTTGAAAATAAAGACTGGTGGTAGAGCCTACATTTCACTTGGTCTTGCTCCATCAACTAAAGCAGGACCTCTGACCTCCCCTCCACTTTAAAGTCCACTTTTCAATTATTTCTTTGAAAATATCAAGCAGGTTCTTGCACATGCTCACCCACATGTCATTTCAGCTACCTCTGGCGTGGGCCATGCCCCCATCCTCTTCCTGTGCATCGCCTCCTGCTTCTGCCACCCCTGAAGTCCACCGAGGGCCCTTCCCCACTCTTATTGTATCAGAAGCTCATGTGAAGGATTAACCCCCAGGACAAGGGGAGGAATCTTCCACAGATACGAAAGATTTCAGCACCATTTTCTCTCCACTGTTGCTGCTGCCTTGGTGCATGGGTGCCTGAGTGTATGGATGTCAAGGCTGTGCCCTCTAAGAGTCTGACAGACATGCCTGCTGCTGCTGCCACCGCTGCCGTCCTTCTGCCTTCAGCCCCCAGCAACACCTCCCCTGCATGGAGAAACACTGAGCCCTCAGGATGCTCAAATCTGGGCCTCTTAGTGCATCTAACCCCTCTGGTCTTCTGACCTACATAAGACCCTGTTATTTTGTGAAAACTTTTCTTTCAAGCTACTTTTCTACTTACAGCTCCCTCCCCAGAACTCAGACATGAATCCATAAGGGTTAGACCTGTGGAAAATTCTGAGTGATTGTCACCAGACTCTACTCAGCCTTGCCCCACTCCTCTAAGATGCAGTTCTTTGTTCTTGGGCCCATCTTGTTGTTCCACTCTCTCCTCACCTTAGGTTGAGTCCCCAGAAGATACTCAGGCTCTCATACAGACAGACGTCCGCTAGTCCTGCCCACCAGCCCAGCAAAGATGACTGCCAGAGATGCACATGGCTGTGGCCCCAGCCCTGCCCACCATTTCTGGAGCTGTACCTACATTTTTTTTGTTTGAGAAACTCTCCCCTCCATCTAGATGCTGCATATGCCCATCTCTCAGGGTCCAGCTTCATCCCTGCTCTGCTGTGAAGATTTCTGTCTTCACTCCCTGTGGCATCCTGCTCTGCCAAACGTCAGAGGTCCAAATCAGAGTGTTCATGTTACAAATGGGGGAGCTACTTTTAATTCCCATCCAACTAGCTGCGTTGATGTCCGAAGGTTATTACCAAGTCTGCAGTGAGTGAAAGCAATCAAGTGATGAGAAAATAATCAAAGGGGCGTGGTCTCTCTTCCGACACACCCTACCAAGGTCTGCCTGTGCTCAAGTCACAACCACCAGATAAGCACCAGATAAGCAAATATACATTTAATACTCTTTTTTAGATGTTTACAGTCCTGTGTAAACCATTAAACCGATTTTGTGTTAAGGTTTGTCATTAAATTTTAACAAAAAAGAAGCCATTCCAAGTACTAAATTATGAATGAAGTTGTCCCAAATCCTTAATCATAGCTATCCTGAAATATAATTTTGTGTATTTGCCTAAAACTCCTTAAAATGGTAGAACATTGCCTGATTTCCCAAAAGCTGCAGTTAGGAGACTGGTCTAGACTAAGTGATGTGAGAACACAGTTTGGTTCCTACATTACTGATTCTGTTAGCATTTAATTTTGATGGTCTCAATTTAAAATTCTACCTTTAAATGAGCCCAGTAAGGTCACACCTAGATTAATCATTCTGGGCAATCTTAGAGTGCTTATTATCAAAAAGAACATTAAAGATGTATATAAGTATATTCTTCCCTGGGAGAGGTCAGATATCCATGATTTAGTTGGTTAGTTAAAAAAAAAAAGAAAAAGAAAAAAGAAAGAAAAAAGGCCTGCCATTGAAAAGGAACATGGCATGAGTATGTTATGAAGCTATGTGGTATAATGAAAAGGGTCCTGAGTATGGAGAAATAATTCCAGGTCCACAGCCTAATTCAACTCTTGCTAGCTCTGTGCTTGGGAATAAGCCACCTTCAGTTGCTCTATTGAATTTTAGGATCACCTTCTGTGAAAACAGACTTGCCATCTCATGGTGCTCTTGTGAGAATCACCATGAGAAGATGAACAACTGACTTTCAGTTGTCCAAGGGGTATAAATATATCTAGTGAAAGAAAACAAAGGAAATTGTCTTTTTGTCTTGTTTATGGTTTCCTTTGCTGTGCAAAAGCCTTTAAGCTAAATTAGGTCCCATTTGTTTATTTTTGCTTTTATTTTCATTACTCTAGGAGGTGGGTCAAAAAAGATCTCGCATTTTATGTCAAAGAGTATTCTGCCTATATTTTCTTCTAAGAGTTTTATAGGGTCTGGCCTGACATTCAGGTCTTTAATCCATTTTGAGTTTATTTTTTGTGTATAGTGTTAGGGAGTGTTCTAATTTCATTCTTTTACATGTAGCTGAACAGGTTTCCCAGCACCACTTATTGAAGAGGCTATCTTTTCTCCATTGTATAGTCTTGCCTCCTTTGTCAGAGATTAGGTGACCATAGAAAAGACAGCCCTCAGAATGGGAGAAAATATTTGCAAATGAAGCAACTGACAAAGGATTAATCTCCAAAATATACAAACAGCTCATGCACCTCCATATCAAAAAACAAACACCCCAATCAAAAACTGGGCAGAAGACCTAAAGAGACATTTCTCCAAAGAAGACATACAGATGGCCAACAAACACATGAAAAGATTAAATAACATCACTAATTGTTAGAGAAATGCAAATCACTATTATTATCTCCTTTAACAGGGAGAGTTGTGAATAGAAATGCAACATCATTAATTATTAGAGAAATGCAAATCAAAACTACAATGAGGTATCACCTCACACGAGTCAAAATGGCCATCGTTAAAAAATCTACAAACAATAAACACTGGAGAGGGTGTAGAGAAAAGGGAACGCTCTTGCACTGTTGGTAGGAATGTAAATTGATACAGCCACTATGGAGAACAGTATGGAGGTTCCTTAAAAAACTAAAAATATAACTACCATATGACCCAGCAATCGCACTACTGGGCATATACTGAGAGAAAAGCATAATTCAAAAAGACACATGCACCCCAATGTTCATTGCAGCACTATTTACAATAGCCAGGACATAGAAGCAACCTAAATGTCCATCAACAGAGGAATGGATCAAGAGGATATGGTACATATATACAATGGAATATTACTCAGCCATAGAAAGGAATGAAATTGGGTCATTTGTAGAGACATGGATGGACCTAGAGACTGTCATACAGGGTGAAGTAAGTCAGAAAGAGAAAAACAAATATCATATATTAACTCATATATGTAGAATCTAGAAAAATGGTATAGGTGATCTTATTGGCAAAGCAGAAATGGAGACACAGACATAGAGAACAAATGTATGGACACCAAGGAGGCCAGGGGTGGGTGGGATGAATTGGGATATTGGGATTGACATATATACATTACTGATACTATGTATAAAATAGATGACTAATTAGAACCTATGTAGAACTCAGGGAACTCTACTCAATGCTCTGTGATGACCTAAATGGGAAGGAAATCCAAAAAAAGAGGAGATACATGTATATGTATAGCTGATTCACTTTGCTGTACAGTAGAAACTAACACAACATTGTAAAGCAACTATATGCCAATAAAAATTAATTTAAAAAAAGAAAATAAAGGGAGTAGTGTTACATTAATCAGGTATTGATATATAATTAAGAATTTTATGACTTTAATATAATTATCTCAGTCTTCGGAACAGAAAGTTGAAAAAGGAATAAAGATGCAATGCCATGTAACTAGGGAATTCTGGATCTGAAAGGACCTCAGAGAGCACTCACTCCAGCTCCCATTCCCCAGACACCGATTTCATAGAGAAGGAAACTGAGGCACAGAGATACTGAGAAGACACCCTAATGTATCACAGTGCTACCCGGAGAGTGAGGACAGAACTCAGCCTGCTGCTTCCCAGGCCCTGGCCCCTGTGTCTGCAACAATTAAACCGTGTCCATAATCCCATGCAGACAATCCTTTGCCTGTGCCTATGTCTACCACCACCAAAACATATTACCGAGTTTGATCATCTCCTTTAATAAAAACTAACCAGTTTATTGCAGGACCTTCCCTTTGCAGTTTGGAAACAGGGCCAATCTGAGGACTGCCATCCACTCAACTTAAGGAGAAAGACCTTTTTCATGAACTCATTACAGATTTATCTGAGTTCTTACTTGTGCCCAAGAACTGTGCTAAACCCTGATAGAAAGCTGAGTACTCAGAAGTTTCCTTCAAGTAGTGGAGAGAGACCAGTGGTGACCACGTAGCTGGAGACACGTTAAAGCAGATGTACACAGATTGCAATGGAAGCTTTGGGGATGGTGTAACCAAAGAGCCAAGAGAAAGTGGACAGTGAACCCTACTTCACCTGGACAAATGACAGGTTACAATGTTAAAACATATATAAACATTTAAAAGGCAAGGGAAGAACGGATTTCCTTTAAACATGAGAATTCTGCAGTGATGAGCCACAGTTATGTAATTTTATAACCACAGTTTGAGTAGCTCACCCTGGACTTCCAGGACCTGGATCACATTCAGATACCGAGAACTCTGATGTTAAAGCCAATTGTACTTTAAAACCCAAAGTATTCCATAATAGCAGGAGATCATTCACCTCTCTGTGTCTCAGTTTCCTCATCTGTAAAGTGGAGATGACAGTTACAGTGTCCCACTGATGGGGTTGCTGTGAAGATAAACTATCAGAGCATGTCAAGGGCTTAGAACAATGCCCGGGACAAAGTAAGTGTTCAATAAACTTTGGCATATCTGTATGAGAAGACCGATTGTCACTGAAAACTCACTTCTTAATATGAAGGTATGAATGCCAAGGGAGAAGATGAGGGAAGGTGCGTCAGCCAGGGTTAACCAGAGAAACAGAACCAGTGGAAGATAGACATTAAGAGATTTATTGCAAGGAATTGGCTTATGCTATTGTGCAGGCTGGCTGGACAAGTCTGAAATCCCTAGAGCGTACCCTCAGAAAAGGCAGACTGGAACTCTCAGGCTAACTGAAGTTAAGTTATGGCCCAAAGGCAAAATTTCTCTTTCCTCAGGGAAGCCTCATTCTGCTCTTAAGGCTTTCAGAGGATTGTGTCAGACCTACCCAGATTATTAAGGAAATCTCCTTTACTTTGAGATTTCTTAACAGCTTTATTTAATTGATACATAAAGAATTGTACATATTTAATGCATATAATTTGATGAGTTTGGACATATGCAAACTCATATGCATATGAGTTTGAACCTGTGAAACCGTCACCAGAATCAAGGTAACAGACAGATCCCACAGGTCCCAACATTTCCTTATGTCCTTTTGACTTGTTTTGTAATAAAAACACATAACATGAGATCTGCACTCTTAACAAGTTTTGAAGTGCACAACACCATATTACCAACTATAGGCACAATGTTGTACAGCAGGTCTCTAGAACTTACTCATCTTGCGTGACTGAAACCTTGCACCCATTGAACAACAAGACCCCAATTCCCCCACCCCTCAGCAACCTCTATTGTATTCTCCGCCTCTATGAGTTTGACTGTTATAGATGCCTCATAAAAGTGGAATCAGGCACTAGTTGTCCATCAGTGACTGGCTTATTTCAGTTAATGTCCATCCAAGTCACAAATGGTAAGATTTTCTTCTTTAAGGCTGAATAATATTCTATTGTATGTATATACCACATTTTCTTCAGTCATACACTTGGGTTATTTTCATATCTTGGCTATCGTGAATAATGCTGCTGAAGTTAGCATGGGAATGAAGATATCTCTTCGATATTCTGACTTCAGTTCTTTGTATGTATACCCAAAAATGAGATTGCTGGATCATATAGTAGTTCTATTTTTAATTTTTTGAGAAACCACTATACTGTTTTCCATAACTGCTGCACTGTTTTATATTCCCACCAATGGTTACAAGGGCTCCAATTTCTCCATATCTTTGCCAACAATTGTTATCTTTTGTGTTTTTTTAATAATTGTCATCCTAATAGATATGAGGTGATATCTCATTGTCATTTTGATTTGCATTTCCTGATAATTAATGATGTTGAGCATCTCTCCATATACCTGTTAGCCATACGTATATCTTTTTTGGAGAAACATCTGTTCAAGTCCTTTGACCATTTTTTAATTAGGTTAGTGGGGGGAGTTTTGCTATTGAGTTGTAAGAGTTCCTTATACATTTTGGAAATTAATCCCTTATCAGATATACAGTTTGCAAATATTTTCTCCCATTCTGTAGGATGCCTTTTCATTTTATTGCTGGTTTCCTTTGCTGTGCAGCAGATTTTTTTTTAACATTTTTTTAAACATCTTTATTGGAGTATAATTGCTTTACAATGGTGTGTTAGTTTCTGCTTTATAACAAAGTAAATCAGTTATACATATACACATGTTCCCATATCTCTTCCCTCTTGCCTCCTCAAGTCCATTCTCTAGTAGGTCTGCATCTCCATTTCCGTCTCACCCCTAGGTTCTTCATGACCTTTTTTTTTTTCCTTAGATTCCATATATATGTGTTAGCATACGGTATTTGTTTTTCTCTTTCTGACTTACTTCACTCTGTATGACAGAGTAGCTCCTGTAGGAGTTTGATATAGTCCCACTTGCCTATTTTTGCTTTTGTTGCTTGTGCTTTTAGTATCATATCCAAGAAATCATCACCAAGATGAATGTCAAGAATATTTTCCCCTGTGTTTTCTTTCTAACAATTTTACAGTTTCAAGTCTTATGCTTAAGTCTTCTATCCATTTTGAGTTGATTTTTGTGTATGGTGTAAGGTAGGGATCCAATTTCTTTTTTTTGCATGTGGATATTCAATTTTCCCAACATCATTTGTTGAAGAGACTCCCTTTTCCCCATTGTGTATTCTTTGCACACTTGTCAAATATCAATTGACCATATACATATGGTTATTTCTGGGCTATCTATTCTGTTCCATTGACCTATAGAGCTGTCTTTATGGGAGTACCATGATGTTTTAATTCCTGTGGCTTTGTAATATATTTTAAAGTGATGTCTTCAGCTTTGTTCTTTTTCTCAAGATTGCTTTAGCAATTCTGTGTTGACAAAATTCAACACTTTTTCATGATAAAAATGCTCAACAAACTAGGAATTACCTCAACATAATAAAGGCCATATATGACAAATCCACAGCTAATATATTACTCAATGGTGAAAATGTTAAAGCTTTTTCTCTAAGATTAGGAATAAGACAAGAATGCCCTCTCTTGCCACTTCTTTTCAACATAGTGCTGAAAGTCCTAGTCAGAGCAATTAGAAAAGAAAAAGGAATAAAATCCATCTTTGTCACTTTCTAGATGTCTAGTCAAGTCACTTGACCTCTCTAAGCCTGTGACTGATACCTGTGAATGGCAATAATAATATTGTCATTTCAGAGTTATCATACAGGATTAGAGACCATAAACACAAATGGCCTGGGTTCATAAGAGATGATCATTTAGGACAAGCTCCAAAGTTTAACTTCTTTTAGTTCAAAGATTACCTGTTGTTAACTGTGTGGTGTTGGAAAGCTTACTTCACCTCTCTGTGTCTCAGTTTCCTCATCTGTAAAATGAGCATAATGAAAAATTGTTCTGGGTATTAAGTGAATTTACATATGTAAAGTATTCAGAACAGTTTCTGGTACATAGTAAGCACTATATATGTTGTAATTATTATAATTTGCTGTTCTGTGGTTGGCAGGGGGAATTAGGTAGGCAGGAAACCTGGACTTTCATCTCAGCCCGGCACTGGGTGAACTTGCAGGAGTCACTTCCTTTCTCTTCCATAAATTTCCTTCTCTGTAAAATGAGGGAGTTGACAAGACCATCTGTCGAGCTCAGACATTTTAAGATGATATACCTAAACTACACTGTGAGCTGTAGGAATGCGGAAGGCATCCTGACTTGTAGACGGTTTTGAGTTGCCGCTCTGTCACCAATCTGTCAAAGTTTCCTTATTGATTCACACCAAGAACCTGCCTCTGTCTCAGCTTTTCTGCAGGGCAGTTGATCTGTTCACTTTTCACCATGACATGTTCCTCTGTCAGCTGAATCAGAGCTGTCATAAGCCAGCTTCATGGTAGGGAGAGAAAGACTGTGGTTTTATTTTTCTGCCTCACTGTGTCTTCTTTCCTCTGGGACCCTTCTGAGAAAGGTCGAAACAGAATTCTGCAACTGCCATGATGAGAAATGCCACCGATTGAAGAAGCAGGGCCCCGTGTAAACAGCGGTGCCTGCCCCCCAGGAGGCCAGGCCTGGAGCCCTGTTGGGCCTGACTCATCATCCAGCCCGGGGGGTTGTCCCAGAGAGAGCAAATGTCCTGAGTGTTATGGTGGCAGGTGGAAGGAGGGCAGTAACTAACCGAAGCATGATGGGAAATCTAAGAGAAGGCAGAGATGGCAGATAAGTGGTTTTGCTTGAGATTTGGTGACAAACCAAAGTACTACATACATTCCCTCTTTCTTTTCCTATATTCTAACGAAGAGATTAAAAGAAACACAGTAAAACACAAGGGAGTGTTGAAAAGACTGCTTTGGCCCCTTTGCCTTTTTATCTGCTTTCCCCCAAGATAAAAGACTGAGTATCTAAGTGTCAGACTCAGGTGTCCCAGGGCTGTGTTCACTACTGGGCAGTTAAGAGCCTGAGAGGCAAGGTCCCAGAAACACACTTCCTTCTCTTTCTGTGCCCAGGCTGGGCAAGCTTTCTTTTGCTTCTGGCTCCAGGTAATGACTGTGTGAGTGTCAGGGTCAGGAAGGAGGGGCTGGCAAATAGAGAGAAAAACCCCTGTTGTGAGTAACTGAGATCAGTAGACAAGTGTTTGACAGTGCGATGTTCACAGTGCACATCCTGAGTGATGTTTCCCACTGGGTGGATGTTGATACAATCCACTGTGACAGAAAATAAATGAGTAGGAATAAGTTTGGGGGGGGGATTATGTTTCATTCGGGGCATATTTCATTTTAGGTCTGTGTGGTATCCCACAGGTCAGAAAATAGATTTACAAACCAGGTTTTCCAGGAGGGACTGGCCAGTGGGGTCTTCATCCCAAGAAAGAACCAGGCTGCCCCTTGAACCCCAATATTCCAGGGAAAATCTCTGAGTAAATGCCTCCTTGCTGCCTCGATCTTATCTGACTTCTGGGGTTCCTGGCTGCAGATCCCCGGTTTAAGATGTAGAAATGATATCTGAAGTGCTTGAAACTCTAGTCCAACCTCCACCCTAGAAAAAATGGGGACTCCCTCTTCATCTAAAGATGTATGACCAAGCAGAGGGATGGCTACTGATTTAATCTACATCACACCGCAAAGTGTTACTTGCAAGCCCAGAAGTTAGCCTTAGTGGTGTTAGATGGAGCCCTCTTGTTGGAAGGTCGCATCTTAGGTGTGAAGGATGCCTGTTTTTTACCAGTGTAACTCACCTCTCACTGTTTTTCACCCATTTTTCGTGTGGGTACAATTAAAGATCTCACTTTTTGCCCTCTTACTTGTTTTTCTTAGCATCGCTCTTTTGCCTTCAGGAAAAAAAAAAAAGAAAATGTGATTCATATGATCAAATCATTAAACATAAGCTGCCACTGTGGAAGCTACAGGCATGGACTCAGGCACCTGATTCCAGCTATAAACCACAGAGGCTCTCTGCTGTGGGAAAAACAGCACTGGAATTAGAGTCAGGATACCTGCCTTCAGATCCCAGGTTTTTCATTCACTGGATGGTCCCTTTGGCAAGTGACTTATCCCTTTTGGTCTTACTGGCCTTATCTGAAAAATGGGCAAATTATTAGTCACTGCTGCATCACAGGGCTGCTTGAAGATCATGACAAAAAGGCTAAGTAAAACCAATGGAAACCAAAGGGATACCTCTTCCCACATGCTGTCATCCTAGACTTTTTTTTTTTTTTTTTTTTTTTTTTTGCGGTACACGGGCCTCTCAC
>NC_041214.2:36740548-36778786 GCF_002837175.3 Physeter macrocephalus
GCGGAGCACAGGCTCCGGACACGCAGGCTCAGTGGCCATGGCTCACAGGCCAAGTTGCTTCGCGGCATGTGGGATCTTCCTGGACCGGGACACGAGCCCGTGTCCCCTGCATCGGCAGACAGACTCTCAACCGCTGCGCCACCAGGGAAGCCCCATCCTAGACTTTTGATCCAGACCAACTGTCCTTCATCAAGTCTTCCTCATAAAGTTTGCATTGCCTTCAGCTGCTGTGGATGAATTCTTAAGTTAAAAAAAAATACTTATTTTCTCTTGCAGTGCATAGTATGGGACTGGGACTCCAATGGCAAACATGACTTCATTGGAGAATTCACCTCAACATTCAAGGAGATGAGAGGAGTAATAGAAGGAAAACAGGTACGTGGTAAGCCCCTCATGGCATTTCCCCCAGACTCACCTCTCGCAATGCCTCCTTAGCACCCAGCTATACACAGAGCAGCTAGAGGTGAGACATTAATACATGATTAAACATGGCCAGGAGGGAGCAGGGTAGGAACTGAAATCTGGGTTCTAGTGCCAACCCAGCTCATAGCAATTGGTTGTGACCTTGGACAGGACCCTGCTCCAAGGTGGTCCAGTTTCTCCACTGGCAAAATGGAGAAGTCAGATGAGAAAGTTTCTAATTTCCTTTAGCTGTGTAGCCTTGGACAAGTGACTTAATCTCTGTGCACCTCAGCTTTCTCACCTAAAAAAAATGAAGGCGATAATGGTACTTTACCCGGTAGCATTCAGTGAAGATTAAATGAGATAATTCATGATACGCACTAGGCAAGGTGTCTGGAACTTCCAAAATATGTGCTGGTGTTATTATCATGTTGCAGTATTCTTTCTAGATCTACATTTCCATGACCTGGTGGCATTAATTGCACATTTAATGCTTTGGGCAAATTATATGATTACTCCAAATTTTTATTTTGGGCACCAGATTTTCATCTAGTCTCACTATTTCACTCTTACACTCTTGATACCAAGACATAAACCCAAACACTACCACATACCACAGGGGCACATAGGGATTTCATTGCATCACACAGAAGCCTACGCCTCCTCTGTGTATCTCTCAGACACCCATACTTTGATGGATACATACATACATCTATTGGTCAGTTGCTGTCGTCTGGACCCTGACTATGTAACTTCTTCTCTGATCTGTTCAGGATTCACCTGCCCAGCGTCAGCTGCAGAACCTGAATCTCTTTGCCTGAGGGCTTTCTGTGGCTGCTGGAGCCTGCTCTGCCCATGCTTACTGCAGGCTGGACATGTCGGGGGAGTCATACACATTTCAGGGAGCAGCCCTCAACAAACTGCTAGTGGGAGATGGGATATAAATACCCCAGCTCTCTTGCCCTTCAGGCGGCAAAACTCTGAGGCATGCTCTGTGAAGTTGCCCAGAGTTTCCCAGCAGGAAGCAGCCCTGGTTGCCCATAGGGGTACCTGAACGGATCATGTACCGCTTTTTGGCTGCTTCCCTATTTCAACTCCCCACTCTTCTATTGTTCCTTCCTGGTATTACCTCCCAGATGAATTACTTGGACTTAAATCCTTGCCTCGGCGTTAGCTTCTGGAGGAAGTCAAGCTACCTGCCATCCTTACTCTGGGAGCCACTGTCCCCATAGAACAAAAAGGAGTGACAGCAGAGAAAGACTTTTTCCCCTAAAGACCCTGTGCCTGGCCTGCTCAGAAGTGCTGCTTGGGGAAGATTGTCCCAACTCACTGTTCAGGTTTCTCCTTTCAGATGTAAGTCAAGATGTAACCAGACTGGATGGAAATAAACTAACGTTCTTTAGAATCAGAGGCTTAATCTGAATCAGACCACTTTTTGAATACCTCTCTTTGGCCTGAAAAGTCAAGGGCAGCTTTCTGCACAGCTCCCACAGCCTGCTATATACGCTGTTACATACCCAACATTGCAGGAAACTTGTCAGACACACAGAGACCTTCACCCACGAACAGGCTTGCAGAGTTTCAGGGGTACAATGAAAACCAACACTAAACTATAAATAAAGTCACTACCCAAATAACTAGGAATTTATCCAGACGTTGTTGCTTCTTTGAATGTACAGACCAGGCTCTGTTGAGCTAATAAATCAATGACAGTTATCCATACCACCCGCCAGAGTTCTAAAGAGTTTTACGAAGTTTTGCCTTGTTCTGTTTTACAAATAGAAATAGCCAAACCAATAAACATGGGAAACACTTCATCTTTAGAATCCTGGGAGGATATTATAGCATACATCACAACTGAAGCACGCTGAAGTCTGATGCTTTCAAACAAACAGAAGTGAATCTTGAAGTCCCTCTGAGGAAATGGATGATATGCTACTGTACTTTTCTGTATCACTGAGACACCAGAAAGGTTTTGGTGCAACCACTCAGTCCCTATTCTGGCATGTTTGCACCCAGGGAACTGTTCTATTATTTACTGACTCCACTAATATTTACTGAGGAACACATGCTAAGTGTCAGGCTCTAGGTGTGACATGACTGTGCAGCAGAGTAAAATATAAATATGAATCAAGTAAACAAAATATGTAATTATACATTGTGACAAATGCTATAAAAAACTGAGCTAGTTTAGTTATAAAGGTATAACATAGAAGAGATCACCTGAAAAGGTGACATTTAACTTGAGGGCCCTTAAAGATGAAGTAAAGCCAACCATGTAACAAGCAAGGGAACAGTATTTCAGGCCGCCGAGGGAACAACATTGCAAAGTATTGAGTCAGGAAAGAGCTTGGTGTGATTAACGATCTGGAAAGAGACCAGTGTATCTGGATCAGAGAAGGTGAGGGAGCCATCCATGAGATGTGGTCAAGAACAGAGGCCGAGGCCAGGAAAAGCAGATTCTGATAGCTCGGAGAAAAGAGTTTCGATTTTCCTATAAATGTGTTGAGAACACACTGAAGCCACAGTCTCCAATTTAGTAGCTACTGGCTACATACACCTATTTCAATTTCAAATTTAGTAAGTTTAAGTTAAATTAAGTTAAAATTTCAATTCCTCCACCTCTCTCTCTCTCTCTCTCTCTCTCACACACACACACACACACACACACACACACACACACATACACACACACACACACACACCAAGTGCTCGTGTGGCTGGTGTCTTCCACATTGATCGGTGCAGACATGGAATATTCCCATCATTGTAGAAAGTTCTATTGGGCAATGCTGCAAAGGGGTCTAGCCTGGAGAATGACATTATTTTTTTAAAGATTACTCTGACTACTATGTAGATAATCAGTTACAGAGAGAGACAAGAGAGTGAGGCAGGGAGATCTGTTAGGAGGCTACTACCATAGGCAGGACAGGATGTCGGCAATCTGGGCTGAGTTCCCCTGGGAAACTCCTCTCTGTTCCAAATGGGACTCACTCCTGCACTTGTGCCTACACATCTGGGGTAGCTGAGATGTTTCTTCACATGCTCTTTCATCCTCCAGGACACCGGCTTAAGCTAATACATCGTGAAAATGTCCCAGCAGCAAGAGGAGGGCAAGCCCCAGTGCACAGGGGCTTGTCAAGCCTCTGCTCATATCACTTTTGCTAACGTCCCGTCCATCAAAACAAGTCACCTGACTAAGCTCAGAGTCATTGTGCACTGGGAGGAATGGGTCATTGGCACCAATGCTGTATCAGTCTACCCACTCACATCTGCCTCAGAAATTGCTTCATTTTCAGATACTTCCAATTGTCAGAGAGTGAAAATTTGTCTTCTGAGTAGAAATCCAAGGATCTACTCCCATGGGATAGTGGGCAGGAGCATTCCATGACTCTTGGATGTTTGACTTTGTCAGTGGTCAAGGCGCAGTTGGCTTTGTCCCCTGAAGCCTTCTGTAGGCTGGAAGGGTTGAGATCTGTTCACCCTTTAGCTCCCAGCTACCTCCTCAGTTCTGATTCTACCCCTCACAGAAGCCTCTCTGGCGATCTAATGTGCCACTGTTGTGACTGTGTCAATCCATTATTTTAGTTCTCTGTGAAGTTAAGCAAACTTATCATCATCCCCACCAGCTTCCTGTGGCCAGTATTCAATGTCCCTCAGTTTTCCTACCTCTTAAGTCAATTCCCAGACACTAAGACTCAGCATTTGGGTTACTCAGCTGTGTGTCCCCAGATCTCTCCTTCCCTCTACTGCTTAATTTGATCCCATTAATAGCAAGCATTTATAAGTGTCAGGTACTGTTCCAAATGTATTACAGGGGTTAACCATTCAATCCTCACAGTAACCCTATGAGATAGCTACAATTATATGTTCCATTTTACAGAGGAGACATGCAAGGCATAGAGGAATCAAGTAATTTGCCAAAGATCACACAGCTGGAAAATGGAGGAGCTGGGATTCAAACCAGGCAGAGTAATGCCAGAGTCTCCCTCTGCACCACTCCTCCTTACTGCCCCTCCAGATGTGAGGGGATCAGCTAGAGACCATGGGTCAGCCCTCAGGTCCATCTGCAACAGTTCCCAGGGGCCTTGTCACGACTGACTCCACTTCTTCCTGAGCTGGCAATCATGCTATAACCTTTCTTGTTTCAGGTGCAGTGGGAGTGCATCAACCCCAAGTACAAAGCCAAGAAGAAGAATTATAAGAACTCGGGCATTGTGATTTTGAATCAGTGCAAGGTATATACATAGCCCCTGTCTTCCAGGGGTATGAAGCTAGGGCTGTCTGGGAGGAAGGCTACAGGTTGTGTGGACAGAAGGAGAGAGTGTCAAAGAGATATGATCTTTTTTAAACAAAAATCAGAAAGTCAAGGTATTAATGGACATACATTGTAAGCATGGGTAGTCTTGGAGCTGTGGTAGGCCAATGCCACCATCCCCTCCACAAGGACAGTCCTACCCCCAAAGATAGGAGAGTCCTGGTCTGCCCAGGGCAGCACCAGAGGGAGGTCCCCAGAAGGGGTCACCAACATTTCTAAAGCACCTACTCTGTGCCTATCCCAGGGTTCGGTGCTTTATAAGTGGCACCTCCCCCATGCCAAGAGGGTACCATGAAAATAAGACAGTGGAGGAAGATTAAAGGGCCTAAAAATTCCTCCCAGAGGGGCTCTAACTTCGCAGAAAATCCCATCTGGGAATAATTTTGCCACTGGTTGAGTTCTTACTATGTGAAAATAACTATAATACGTTCTGTTTACTCTTATCACAACCCTGAGATTTCTACTTTCAAATGAGATTGTGTAACCAGTTCGTCACATACATGGTAAGTTTAAGAGCTGAGATTTTAGTCTCCTTCTGTCTAATTCCACGACATAAGACTTACGTGCCATCCAGTTTCTCTCTATATATATCAGGTTCCTTCACTCAGAGTTGGCCTTTCCTGGCTGCCAGGAGCTGCAGGAGCTCATCCTTACATAACAAGAGAGTAAAGGAAAAGACTGATGGGTCTGGCTTAGGTCACATGCCCACCCCTTGAACCAATCACTGGAACTAGGAGATAATGCTTATGATTGGCCATGTGGGGTCACTGTTTTAATAATGGCTTTTTTTCTGTATTTTATGAAGCTTTGACATCTTGGGGCCTTGCACACTGGGGAGGAACTGTCCCTCCCAGGGTTACCTAATTCCTAAAGGTAGCAATCAACTTGCCTGTGAGCCTGTCTTTGACATGCAGACCAATCCATCCAGAGCCTATACCCCCAGCCACCCCCTTTCCTGAACTCTCACACACCAAGCCAATACTCTGCCTGCCCTGTATCACCCCAGAGCCAGGTTTCAGACAATTAGAGACCATCCCTATCACCCAGAGCCTCGTAAGTTACTCAAACTATTGAATCCTAAACCTGCTTAACTGCTTACCTTGCTTCATGCATTCCTTCCCACAAAAACCATGATAAAGATTTTTGCCTGTGCTTTCCCCTCATTCCTCTTGCCTCCTGAATGACCCTAGTGCTTCCCCGTGTGGCCCCCTTGTGTGGCAGGACATACCTCCTGTCCCTTGGGGAGCTGTGAGTAATAAACTCTTCTTTCAAAGGCAGTTGTCTCTGGTCATCTTACCTACCTGTACAGACCAGATCCTGGTACATTCAGAATAGACCTGTGACCATCCCTGTGCACATAGCAGCAGGAGAAAAGAAGATCCAGATGAGCCAGGTCAACTGTCCATCTCTGTAAGGTGATTGTGCACGTATCTGTTTTGATCTAAGAGTTCGGCACTCAGAGGCCATGGTAATCGAACTCATGTTTTCGGTGTACAGACAGTAGTAGGGTATCCCAACTATCAGGCAAAGCATCGCCATAAGGAAGCCAGGAGCAGGTACAATTCAGGGAGCCCAGTAGATATCAGCCCTGAGACAAGTCTGCCAATAGATGTGTGATACCTGGAGGTGGTGCCTGGAAACACTACCATGGGGTTTTATGGGTCAGCCTCTGAGAAGCTGCCCTGAGCATCAGATGGAGTCTGAGAAGTGAGGGTCAAAAATCAGCTAGTAGTTGTCCTGGTAAAAGGATCCAGATTGTGAGCTCAGTGGCTGCAGGTACCATGCCTATTTCTCACATCCCTGTATGCCTAGCATCCAGTGCATGATGGGGGCTTAATAAATCCCTGTTGAATAAATAAGTAGATGAATGTCACCAAGACTCAAGCATCAGAATCATAATGAAGCAGAAATTAAGACTAGAAATCAGTAAGGTGTGTGAGAACACAGATGCCAGGGGTTGGGAAAAAAGCAGGGACCCTTCTGACTTCCAGCCTAGAGGTTGAAAGGATGGACTGTGCATTCAAGACCACCATCATTTGAGTTCCACCTCCATCATCTTAGCCTCAGTTTCCTCATCTATAAAATGAGCACAATAATAACAATAGCATCACCTTCACAGGCTTGTTCTAAGAATTAAATGAGGTACTGTATGTTAAGTGCTTGGCATACAGTAAGTGCTCAATAAATGTTAATCCTTGTTGCTCATGGCATGGGAGGAATCTCACTAGCTGGCAGCTGACAGTAAAGACCTTCTCAGGTAACTGTGATCTTGAAGCTGCCCATCTTGATTACTGTGGTGTTAGGAATGTTACCAGAACTGGGACTTAGACACGGGCAGCAAGACTGAAGCCAAGTGTGAGACTTTATTCATTTCAAACCAGTGGTGACCCTTGAAAACACAGTATTAGTCTCACCCTAGAGGCAGAGGCTGATTAAAATCATGTGTAAACCAAAAGAGAGGGTAGCAGGGGATGGATAGCTGCAGCCCTCACAGGCCCATCTAAATTCAGCATTGCTTTCTTTCTCTCCTTTCATGGAACAAAATCAGCTGACCCATTTTTTCCCACAGATCTTTTTCTGCTTTTTCCTCTACATCAGCATAACCCGAAAGTCTAGGCCTCTAATCTATAGGTACACAGATCATACTGTTCCTAATACAGTTTCCTCTCCTCCTCCCGTGCAGATCCACAAGATGCATTCTTTCTTGGACTACATCATGGGTGGCTGCCAAATCCAGTTTACAGTGAGTTGTTTCCATATTTGTCCTTATTCAGGAGTAAGGTTGGGGAGTGGTGCTGGGTGTGGGGCACGAGGAGACAAAAGTCTGTTAAGACCCTGGGTCAGCTTTGCTCATGTCTCACCGCTGAAATATCATACAGTAACATGTTTTTACAAAGAGGTCATACTTCTGTTTTCCTCAGTGACTATGGTTTTCAGCATCATGTCAGGAAATTCCTGCCATTCAACCTCAAGTGGTTCAGGTAACCAGCCTAATGCTTTCTGTTCTTTCCATGACTACGTGAGGCAGGAGGCCGTGGGTGGGTTGCCAGGTCCCATCACTGCGTGAAAAGGGTAGGAAGGAAGTGAGCCACGCTTGCGCATCCCACTGGACAACTGCAGACATCTTGGTTGTGTTCGTGTGGCCAGACCACGAGCATCCATGTCATGCCCAATGGTCAGTACCAAGAGTAAGCCATCCAAATGGTTCATCGGTCAATGAGAAAGCAAATTCCAAAAGATTGGAGAACTAGTCTTGCAAGGTTGAAAAATAGAATGAGTAAGTGGATTGAGGATCATCTCCTACATGGAATCTGTGAGCCCATGGGATTTGCACACTCCTAATACATATTGGAGGGTTGGGGTGGACTGGATCTTTTTTAAGTGCCCGGGTGGGCCAAGGTTGTGAGTCCATCTGCCCTGGAACAATTTGCTTTCAGTGGCTTCATATTCAAAATCCTACTAGGTTTAGGCAGACATGACCTGAAGAAAGAGAATACCCAGATGACAAGGAATAGATCTCCTAAAACCTATGGGAAATCAACGGATGTAAACCAGAGGAATCCAATTTGTGCAGCATTTGTTCCTCATCTTACAAAAGTGTACTCGTGAAACTCAGCCCTGTTTAGCTCCCTAGACAGGCTCAGTCATGTGAGGAAGGCAAGGTAATTGGTTTGAGCCCAAGAAAGTAGACAGGAGCAATGTATTCCTGAGACTAGGGATAGTGGTACCCAAAGGACTAGAAGGGGGTTCCCCGAGGGGTTGAGATAAGGCATTTCCCTAGATAGAGGCTTGTCCTCTGCTATAACCTCAGAGGGGTCTACCTATGTCCTGCCTAAGCTCAGGCCATTGTTCATTTGCCCTTGAATACTTTCAGGAGTTAATTATAGATTTTGGTCATTTCTTTGAAGTCTAAGTTTCTCTAAAGGCACACCCACCCAGCACCCGCTCCTTCCCCCCCCATCCACCCCACCCCACTCCCCCGCCATATACACACTGGAATGTTTAGAAGGTAGCAAACATGTGCATTGTGGGCATACACCCCTGCCTCCAGCTGTCCTGGGCAAATGGAGGTGGAGGAGCCAGCAGTGTCACAGAGGAGATAGTGTCCCATGATCTTAGGCAAAGGAATGATGCAGAAAACTATTTATAGATTCTTCAAGGGAAAGCTCTATCAGTTTGGGTCTGTTTTAGATTCTATAGATCCCATGCTTGTGAACAACTCTTTACTCAACCTTCAGGGGCTTGCTTTGCCCTTGGAGTTGGGCTACAAAGAATTGGCCCCAGGGAAAACTGAAGTTTGACCTCAGAATGTTTCCAGCTCTACACCCTGACTCATGAAGTGGAGGGGAGGGGAGATCGTGTGAACAACCTGACAGGAGGATTGCTCTCCTGGCTTTGTTTTCCCCTCCTTCTCACTTTTGCTGACGCTCCCCAGCTGGAAGGCACCGCCTCAGTGGTTCTCACTACCACCTTCCCAGCCCTGGCTTCTCAGCCATCCAGGGTCCACGGATCGACCTGCGGGAGGTCTGGAATGAGTCTGGAGCAAAGCATGTGAACAGGGGGAGCATGTGCAGATAAATGCCGAGGAGACCAGACCATCAGCAGTGCCTGCAACAAAGCCCTTCCTCCTGGAGGGCTCCAGGCCGAGGACGCAGGAGAAGGTTGCTAGGTGTCCTATTTTGAGCTTTCTATTCAAGACAACATACCAGCCACCTCATTGTCATTTTCCTCTAAAATTAAGTCAGCTTTCCCATTATTAATGTCTTATTACTCAAGCAGTGCCATCTAATGTAAATGGTAAGCTGTAATATAAACTATTAATAACAGTTAATATGTCTTAATAAATTTGGTATTTATTATCTGCCCAATCATGTTATTGAGGCCATCTGGAAAAATGAAGGGAATGAAGCAGAGGGATGAGAAATGAGAGGAGGGCTTCCTGGCATGCAGACAGCCAGAGCAGAGGGAGGGAGAAACGAGGTTCCGTTGCAGTCACCCCACCCCTGAGCTCCCCAAGGTTGAAATCTCCCACTGGCGCAGAGGATGGCCCGAGATTCCTAGGCAGGCCCCAGAGCTTCAGCCAGGATGAGCCTCCATCTCCCTGGAGACAGACCTTCAGGAGCCAGCAGTGGAATACAGTTCTGCATGTTTCCTCCCCTCCTCATGCTTCTCGGCCCTGCCCCTGTGCCCAGGAGGCCTTCCTCTTCAGGTGCATCAGCCGGGCTCTCCTGCTCATGGATTTTGGTTGGATTTGACCAACGGTAGGCAGCAGCCAGCGGTCAAATAATAGGAGGAGAATGAAGTTGGGGCACCTCTTCCCCACTCTCTACCCACCAGGCTGCTGTTTGGCAGTGACCACATTCTTCTACAGAAGGACACGGTTCCCTTCAGGTGTCCTGCCCCGCAAACACTACTCTTACTTGGTTCTACTAACTGCCTCTCTTGACCCTTTCTACTCAGCCTCCCTTAACATTTTAGAATTGTCCTTTTATTAAATTCTTCTCAATCATCCCTTTTGAGTGGACCATTTGCTTCCTGTCAAGACTCTGCCCAATACACATTACAAACAGGGGTGAGAAGAAAGCTTTTGCACCTTCCACTGATGCCTGGAGCTCCTGGTTCCACCTTAAGAATATCAAGAGCAGAGACTCTTTCCATTCAGGTATTAGGCTGACATAAGTTGCTCAGAATACTTCCATTGAATGGTGGTGGATCAAAGCCTAAATCTTCAAGAAGAGATAAGGTTTAGGGAAAAGAAGAAATTGGATAAATAAATGTGATACTATGTTTTTGCTTTAAAAAGCACCCCTGGGCTTCCCTGGTGGTGCAGTGGTTGGGAGTCCGCCTGCCGATGCAGGGGACGCGGGTTCGTGCCCCGGTCCGGGAAGATCCCACATGCCGCGGAGCGGCTGGGCCCGTGAGCCGTGGCCACTGAGCCTGCGCGTCCGGAGCCTGTGCTCCGCAACGGGAGAGGCCACAGCAGTGACAGGCCCGCGTACTGCAAAACAAAATAAAAATAAAAATAAAAAAATAAAAAGCACCCCTGTGAACTTAAATATTTATGCATCCATATATTCTAATGATAAATACTGAAACCTTACTTGGGTTAATGTGAATATGCAGGATATATTTAGGGGATTGTTGAGGAGATGGTTTAGATTGAGAATTTGAAGGGCTTTGAGGTAATCAGGTGGATGTGGGAATGTTCAGAAGACTCTTGTGCAGGACTCGGGAGCAATCAGGCACATGCTTTAGGGAAGTAAATCTGGGAGGGCTTCATGAAAGGGACTCTGAAAAAAGACATTAAAACCCACTGTAGCCATCCTGGTGATGGGTAGTAAGAGGTAACTAGAGGGGCAGCAGCAGGAAGGGGCACTGTGGAAAGAGAGTCTACTAGCCTTGACTTAGGATACAGGAGGAGACGGAAGGCACGGGGGAATGATGAGTCCAGGATGACTCAAATCTTTTGTGCCTGAAGACAAAGCATGGCGGTCCCATTCACAGAAATATGGAAATCAAGAGGAGCTGCCAGACAACAAGATGAACTTCCTCATGGATGCGGTGGAAGTATTTTCAGGTATCCCAGTGGAGACAGCATTTATAAGTACGGACCTCAGTTTCAGGAGAGAGGTGGAAACTGCACATACATGCGTCTGGCTGAGATGGTTAAAGAGAAAAATACAGAAAGACAGGGGGCCTGATGACAGAATATTGTGGAAGATCTGCATTTGTCAGCAGGGGAAAGAGGGGCAAACAGTAAAGAGATGCCAGAGGGGTGGTCCCAGAGGAGACAGTAACTCAGATGATCAGGAGGAAGTGTTACAGGATCAGCGGCAACAATCTCATATGCTAAAGAGAAGATAGAAGGTGAAGAATGAAAAACGGTGACTGGGCCACGTGATGAGTAGGCACAAATCATCTTCAGAAGAGCAACTTCAGCAGAATGAGACAGGAGACCCAGGAGGTGGGGTGTAACAGACAGTGAGGAAGTGAACACTGGGTGTAACTACTCGTTCAAGAAGGCCGACAGTAGGGCTTCCCTGGTGGCGCAGTGGTTGCGAGTCCGCCTGCCGATGCAGGGGACACGGGTTCGTGCCCCGGTCCGGGAAGATCCCACATGCCGCGGAGCGGCTGGGCCCGTGAGCCGTGGCCGCTGAGCCTGCGCGTCCGGAGCCTGTGCTCCGCAACGGGAGAGGCCACAGAGGTGAGAGGCCCGCGAACCGAAAAAAAAGGAAGGCCGACAGTGAAGGGAAGGCAAGAGGTGGAAAGGAGAGTGGCAACCTGAGGATGAGAAGAGGGGAATTTTAGGCTATGAAATAAGCAGAGAAGGCCCCGGGGAGGGAAGGACATAAAGGATGCTAAAAAAAGCCCCAATCGATGATTCTTCCTCTTTTTTGGTCACATGGACCATTTGAAATCTGATACAAGATCTATATCCTCTCCCTGGAAAGTGCACACACCCAATTCTGCACACCATTTCAGGACGTCAAGGGCACCCCTGAGGACAACCTTTGTTCCTCATGTGAGTCTTTGAGTCGTAAGGACTCCGGGGCAACAGTCGTATTGTGGTCTTGGAGGAGCTGAGCAGAGGTGAAGCAGAGACTTGAGGGAGAGAGATTGGGTTCCATGTGTTTGGCACATGGCACAGCAGCTAAAAGGAAAACCAGATACCAGAATTTCATATACAAAATACACAACTACAGACAGCATAGACGAGGCCGACTCCATAAGATATTTGAAGAGAAAATGGTAGAAGAATTCAATGTTTCTTTTGAAAGTTATTGCCTTTCCAGATGCAAAAAAATGTTCATTGTAAAATGAATTTTCACAGAGACAGGTTGTAAGCAACACAAATGTCCAACAATAAGGTAATAGCTACATAAAGCGCAGTTCCTCATTTGGGTGGACTATGATAAAGCCATTTTAAGTGGTAATTATAATGATTGGTAATAACATGAGGATATGTTTATGTCATAGTGTTAAGTGAAGAAAAAAACAACATAAAGCAAAGCTACCCTATCATTACAACTATGTTAAATGTTTAGATATAATGATATTGTATGTTATATATATAAATTTAAAAAATTTTTTGGACATATATATTGTATATAACTAAAAAGAAAAAATATGACTTACCAGACTAGTAGAATCCTGAGTGGTCATTTTTTTCTTATTATATTCAGATGGCCCTTTTTATTATTTGTAATTTTTTTTAAATTAAAGAGGGTATTGGGCTTCCCTGGTGACGCAGTGGTTGGGAATCCGCCTGCCAATGCAGGGGACACGGGTTCAAGCCCTGGTCCAGGAAGATCCCACATGCTGCGGAGCAACTGGGCCCACGCGCCACAACTACTAGGCCTGCACTCTAGAGCCCGCAAGCCACAGCTGCTGAGCCCACGTGCCACAACTGCTGAAGTCCACGCGCCTGGAGCCCGTGCTCTGCAACAAGAGAAGCCACCGCAATGAGAAGCCCGCGCAACGCAAGGAAGAGTAGCCCCTGCTCGCGGCAACTAGAGAAAGCCCGCGCGTAGCAACAAAGACCCAACACAGCCAAAAATAATTAAATAAATAAATAAATTTTTTAAAAATTAAAAAGGGTATTGCTTTCCTTTATCTCTGATTTTATAGTCTACATTTTAATAATATAATATGATATAATATAATAAGCTGAATGTGGCTTCTCCCAGATTAACCTTGAAGCCTAAGAAAAGATCACCTCTTAAAGGTCCTCTCATGTCATCTTTTCTGACCCTAACACACTTGAGACATCCTATGCCCAAGCCGTGTCTCAGTTTAAGTTTTAAATCCTGATTTTATATCCCAGACTAAACACTGATGGATTCTGGTGTAGAGCCCTGAGAAATGAGGATGAAGAGGAGAATGCTTTGCACTTTCCAGGAAATGAACCGGGCAACCTCTGGGGTTTTTCCCATCTGGCCTAGGTTCTTATTTCTTTGCCTGCTATAGGGTTTTGAGGAAACAGAAAAACACAATAATTAAACCTATTATTTAAGAAAGAGTCCAGACTAAAGAGTATCTCCACCTACAAGTCTTGTTTTATAGGTCCAAATTGTATACAAATCTAAAAAACAAACAAAAAAAGCTGCCCTGTAGCAGGTGATATCACAAAGGTTGCAGAGAGATCAGGCAGCTAACCAGAGATGGGTTCATAGCAGCTTTCCCCAGAAAACATCTGGGAGGTTCTCAAAGGGCGCATTTTTTCACCAGCAGGGAAGGGGTATGAGGCCTGGGCTTGTTTCAGGTAAGAAGCTAAAAATGTCCAAGGAAGGATACTCATCATTAGCGTCCAGCCTTTTCTGGAAGCAGTTCCCCACATTGGGGACTTGGCAGCATGGAGGAAGCAAGCATTTTGCTTTCTTACTTTACGAGGTTTTGCAAAACTGCTCCATGGCTCTGCTTAATGAAGAGCGAGACCTCCTGGGCAGAAGGGGAAACAAAGGAGGCCTGTTCCTGAGCTGCCCGCTGGGAAGATGGGAGCACACATCGCAACCGCAGGCTTTCCTGAATGCTTCATAGCAGAAGATGAAAACGGCAGCTCTGCAAGCCCGCCACATTAGGAAGCCAGGAGCTGGGAGCCTCCTCCGCAAACTGGCATTTTTCGGTCATTTTCTTGCTTTTATTTCTCAACTTAATCCCATCTTTCACAGCCTCCCTGTTGCTTTTTAAAATAAACCTAACCTTTCTCTCTGTTCTCTTTGCACTCATGCTAACTTAAAGAGCGCAGAGAATTCTTGGTAGAAGGCCACCTCCTGAAGACAGAGACTTTATCTCCAGCCTCATCAAGGAGACCAGAAACCATCAGTCGCCAGGAAAGAAAAAAAATCTTTTAGCTGCCTTGTACCTGAGACTGTCCATTTACTGTCTAGTCAAATGATAAAATATTTTTATGAGCAGTGGGATTTACAGAAAGTAGTAGGTGATAAAGGTCATTGGTTTATTTCCTTTTTCATCAGGTAATTTTTAAGTTCACACCCTTCCCCAAAGTTACATCAGCATCTCCTGAGCTCTGTGGTTGTCACTAACATGGGGGCCATCCCCATGGGGAGAGTGGAAACCCCAGAGGCCTGCCTGCAGAAAAAAAGCAGTTTCCATCGGGCATGTTTGTATGTCCCTACAGGACCACCAGGATAGGCAGCACAATACCGCCTTCTAACCTTGAACTTCAGGTTGTCCCACTACATAATCTCCTCCATCCCCAAGGAGATCTGGCTGCTCCCTTTCCCTAACTGGCATCCAACTTCACAATCAGTCACCGAATCCTATTTGTTTTCTATGCTTAATATCTTCAATCACAATCCTCTTCTCACCACCATCTCTGCCCCACCCTAGTTTGTTAAGCGTAGGGGAATTATTCCAAGCCTGAGGATGAAGAGTTGATAGAAATGAAAAGATATAGCAGCACTGGGACCAGAGTGAAGAAAGAGAGGCACCTAGGATGCAAAATTTAAGGAGGCATCACTGTCAGATCAGGCAAGTGTAGGGTCAGCTCAGATGAGTACCTTCCTGAGCTTATGCCCTAGTCACCGCTCTTATTTTACCCTAATCCCAGCCCTATGATTTTTTTAAATTTTAGTATAGATTGTTGCCAAAATCTGTTAAGCTCATCCAGATGTTACATCCACTTCTCCCCATACCACAGGTACTCATCCAGGTGATACACCTGGGCTCAGATGCTGCCACTTGGTGCCTGCATGCTTGGAGGATCTTGCCTATGCCTGGGAAGATAAGATGTTCAATTATGTTTCTTGAGTTGCCATTTTTCTTTATGGAGGTTTTTCCCTCTGTTCTTTATATTATCTGATTTCACATCAAGACACCAGCGTATTTTTTGTCATCACAGGATACCCTTGACAATCAGGTAATCAACACATGGTACAGGTTGTCAGTTGCAGTGTTAAGAAACACAGGTAGATTGGGATGCTCCACGAAGAGGGACATCATAAACACAAGTGAGGAGAGCCACAGGTACTCGTTATTAATAATAAAATATCAAACCTGCCAGTGAGTTGCAATACTTGCAATGATATTAATAAATCAGAGCAGAATCAAGGTTGTCTCCATAATAACGTCCTTGCATCCTCTAGAATTTTCTACAGCTCTAAAGTGCTTTCCTCAGTAGAAGAAAAAGAGGTGGCTTTACTTCTAACTTTCCCAGCACTATTTTTACCTTCTAAACACTATGTACACATGTGAGGTGCCATGATCTCTTAAGTGTGTCTCATCAGGACAAAAAGGCAGAGAATGGTGGGTGTGTGTTGGAGCTTAGTACATCCAAGAGTCCCTGAGATGTTTGATTTCTCCAAACACTGTCTCTCAGGTACCTCTCGAGGGTCCTCCTTGGAGAAGTTTTCCAGGGATTGTATGTATCTGCATATATCTGGACCTCTGTCTGTTTGGGGCCCCATGGGTGAGATCTGGAATGCTTTACACCTCCTTCTCGTTCATAAAATTCATGTAGGTTCCCCAACACCACTCCTGCCGCCTCAACTAGCTTTTCACCACAGTTTGTGTTGTCTTCCTCTCTTTTCTTCAGTGGCTTGGCTTTCACCTTCAGGATGAAATCTATCTCAGAAGATACTGGATTTCACTGGTCCTTTTAGGTCACCCCCCGTCGTCCTCAGTAACCCATTCTCCCACTGTTTTAGTTTTTTTTTTCTTTTTAAATTTTTTTTTATTTTAATGTTTTTAGTGAAGTGTAGTTGATTTGCAATGTTGTATTAATTTTTGCTGTATAGCAAAGTGATTCAGTAATACATATACATACTTTCTTTTTTGTATTTTTTTCCATTATGGTTTATCACAGGATATTGAATATAGTTCCCTGTGCTCTACAGTAGGACTTTGTTGTTTATCCATTCTGTTTTTTTATTTTATTGAAGTACACTTGATTATACTGTATGATAGCACTTATATGTGGAATCTAAAATACGATACAAATCAACATATCTGCAAAACAAAAACACTCACAGACATAGGTGGGGGGTAAGGGAGGGGAGGAATGGGAGTCTGGGTTAGCAGAGGTGAACTATTATTATATATAGAATGGATAAACAACAAGGTCCTACTGTATAGCACAGAGAACTATATTTTCAATATCCTGTGACAAACCGTAATGGAAAATATATGAAAAAATATATATATGTATAACTGAGTCACTTTGCTGTACAGAAGAAATTAACTCCCACTGTTCTTTATACACGCACACGCGCGCACACACACACACACACACACACACATATACACACACTTTAGTTGCCGTTTTCCTACCTTTTACAGTTCCTTTGGTCATAAAGTGTTGTTCATTCAAGGTATTTCTTCTCTCCTAAATTACTGTAGTTGCCTCCTGGTTAATATCCCTACCTCCAGGCCAAATCTCCTCATCCCTCATAAGAATAAAACATGCCCACGAGATGTCTGGACATGCCGGTCACAGACTAACTCATTCTCTTGGGTATATAATGATATGATGAAGGAGCAGAGTCTTTGGAAACATATAGACTTGGGTTTAAACCCAGCTCCATCCCCTATGACTTTGTGACCTTCATCACCTTTGGGCATCAGATTCATCAATAAAAAGGAATAATAATCTCTACCTCCCAGAGTTTTTATGAGAATGAAATAACACAATGCCTGAAAAGCTGCCAGTGCAGATGTCCGACACATAGTAGGATTTCAACAGAGGTTGCCCCTCCCTTCTTCCCTTTGTTGTCCAAAGTAAGGGCATCTAAGTGTCGGGGGAATACTCATATGACCTTTTCTTTTGAAACACTTATTATTATATTAGCATTTTATCAGTTTGTACTCCCTTCTTGAAAACATCTGGAGGTTCTGAAAATAGAATTTGAATCCTGCTTAAATTTATTTTCAACGTAGTCCTGTGGAGGGGTGAGGAAGAAAAGGGGAAAATTCAGTGATGAAAGAATAACTTTACGAAGGAAAAAAAGAGAGGTTGTTAGTGAATTACTGTTAGTCAATGCTTTTTCTCTTCTAGTTACTTTGATTTGATTGCAGGCTTACAATATAAGATGAGGTGACATTTTTTTCCATCAATGTTACTCTGAGTCTGGTCTTTCAGAAGCAGACACAGAGCACATAGCCCCCTTCCTCTGGCCTTTCAGAACTAGCATCCCACCTTAAATCCAATGAGATATTCCAGTGGTTTGTTATAATGGAATTTTGCCAAATGTTATGCAAATAGCATTTGCCATTCACAAGATCATAAGAGAAAATAGATCCTTTCTATCATCAGTCAGCCAGTGGATGGATTCTGTTGAGCTGGATGCACCCTGTTGAGCTGGATGCACCATGAACATTTCTTTCTTTCCCTACAACTCCTTTCATTTTAATCTCTCTCTCCCCACTCTCCACCTCCAAGATTAAGCATTTCTTTGGAGAGGTGTTTGCTAGGTTAACTTTCATTGAATTGGTGATGATATTAGAAATCAGAAGAAATACACCTTCCCATTTTAGCACCACCCCCAGGTTAAAGAATTTTGTTGTTGTTGTTGTTAAGAAGTGTCCTGTGTGGGACTTCCCTGGTGGTCCAGTGGTTAAGAATCCACCTTCCAATGCTGGGGATACAGGTTCCATCCCTGATGGGGAACTAAGATCCCACATGCCTCGGAGTAACCAAGCCTGCGCACCACAACTACTAGCTCACGCGCTCTGGAGCCCACACGCCACAACTAGAGAGAAGCCCGCGCACTGCAACAGAGACCCAACACAGCCAAAATTAAAAAAAAAAAAAAAAAGTGTCCTGTGAGTCAACTTTTATTTAGATGATGATGATGTAGGGGGTCAGAAAAAACTTAAGTTCAAAAATAATGCTTACTAGGTGGCCAGACAGATGTTTCTCTTCTCCACTTGCCACTGACAATCCTGTAGACTTCAGGCATCTTCTCTGTTGTGGGTGGGAGTTTTTACATGAATGAGCCTTACACAGAGCTGCTTCTGGCAGAAATTTTATTATAACCACTTCAGCATCTCTCTCTGCAACTGGTCACTCATGAAAATAACAGTGGCTTTGTTATACAGACCGCATCTTTAACACAGAATTTAGTTTTGAGGGAGTTTAGCTAGGCCTAAGAGATGGAATCGTCCTGCCCGGAGAGCACTAAGGACTCTTCTTAGTGAATTACAATATTCCACCCTTACCCTTGCTGCCTGGTGACATCATGGATCAGATGCTGGGTTTTCTGACCTGGACATCAATCTCAAGTTCCATTTTGGACAAGGAGAAGAGAGGGCATGGTGGAGAGGGAGGTTGAAGACTATAGAAATGGCCTCAACATAATTAATAACTAGTTTTTTTACTGAAGTATAGTTGATTCACAATGTTGTGTTAATTTGTGCTATACAGCAAAGTGATTCAGTTATACATATATATACATTTTTTTTTATATTCTTTTCCATTATGATTTATCACAAGATATTGAATATAGTTCCCTATGTTATACAGTAGGACCTTGTTGTTGATCCATCCTATATATAATGGTTTGCATCTGCTAATCCCAAACTCCCACTCCATCCCTCCCCCACACCCCTTCACCCTTGGCAACCACAGGTCTGTTCTCTATGTCTGTGAGTCTGTTTCGTAGATAAGTTCATTTGTGTCATACTTTAGATTCCACATGTAAGTGATATCTTATGGTATTTGTCTTTCTCTTTCTGACTAACTTCACTTAGTATGATCATCTCTAGTTGCATTCATGTTGCTGCAAATGGCATTATTTCACTCTTTTTTATGGCTGAATAGTATTCCACTGTATATATGTACCACATCTTCTTTATCCATTCATCTGTGGATGGACATTTAGGTTGTTTCCAAGTCTTGGCTATTGTGAATAGTGCTGCTATGAACATAGGGGTGCATGTATCTTTTTAGAATAGAGTTTGTCTGGATATATGTCCAGGAGTGGGACTGCTAGGTCATATGGTAATCAATTTTTAGTTTTGTGAGGAACCTCCATACTGTTTTCCATACTGGCTGCACCAATTTACATTCCCACCAACAGTGCAGGTGGGTTCCCTTTTCTCCACATCCTCTCCATTATTTCAATAACTAGTTTTTAAAGCTGATGAATTTCTTCTCTAACTCTGCTTATTGGCAGGTGTGTAACATACTGCTTCCCCCCCCCTCTGGCTCTGTCTCTCTCAGGGCTAATCACAATTCCTATGAAATGTGTTCATTTTAAATCCACCCATTTGCCTATCTTCTCTTCCAGGTAGCTATAGATTTCACGGCCTCGAATGGGGACCCCAGGAACAGCTGTTCCCTGCACTACATCCACCCCTACCAGCCCAATGAGTACCTGAAGGCCTTGGTGGCTGTGGGGGAGATTTGCCAAGACTATGACAGGTATGAGACTCCCCATCTCTGTGGGTTCCTGTGGCCCTTGCCTGACCCTGGGCCAAATGGAAATGAAGTTATGCTGAGGCTCATGAGGGGACAGAATAAAGCTTTGTCCCAAATGTGTTATCCTGTCCACACCTAGAGAAACTGAGTTCATGCCAAGCTCACATTGACCCCAAAACAATCCTTTCTTAGCTTTCTTCTCTTACTTGGCTGGCAGGACCACTGGATGGCGATTTTGGTTTCCCTTTTGTGGTTTCAGTATGTGCCTTGCTACTCAAAGTCTGGTGCATGGGCCAGCAGCATAACGTCACCTAGGAACTTCATCAAGTCCCACTTGAGAATCTGAATCAGCATCTGCATTGTAACAAGATTCCCAGATGATTCGTGTGCACTTTGGAGTTTGAGAAGCACTGGTTTATTGGGCACTATTCTATCTGATCCTCACATTAAACATTCTGTCATGGGTGTTGTTTAACAGAAGAGGAAAACTGTGCAGGGAGGTGAAGTGATCTGTGCTCTGCTCCACACCCAGGGGCAGGATTGAAACCCAGATCCAGCTCATTCCACAGCGTAAGCTCGTAATAGTGGGGTTTCATGGACCTCAAAAGCTGTTGGTAACTTTAACAGAAGGTGTGTGTGTGCCCACGACAGTGTGTGTATGTGTTTGTAAGTCTGTATAGAAAACACAATTTTGAGATCAGATCAGTATTACATTTATTTTTACTTGATAATAAATATTGACCTTGCACACCAAGAGAATTCCCTGTAAGAAGTGATTTACATAAATTACATTGAGCTGAATTTATTCTCCCTTTCCAGTGTTTCCAGATTGAGGTGAAGTTGTTCACATGTTTGATCAAGAAGGCTCTTTGAAGTAAAACCAGTTTAAATATAAATATGGGTAAATCTCAGTTGACAGCCTGGTGTGATTGTAATATAGGACTAGTTAGTAATGAGCAGCAACTAATTGACCTATTAAACCAGGAAAATAAAGAAAGTGACTCTGTCCTCCGGTTTCAGGGAGATTTCATGGAATAGCCTGATTTCTGTTCTTTCTAGTCTCATAATTGTTTATAAACCATGGTAACCTGATACCCAGGCACCACAGGGAGTGACACAACCTAGTGACCAGAAAGTGCAGAGAAAACAAAAGGACAGGTAATAGGAAAGCTTCCAGCAGTGGACTTCCCACTGGCGAGTCTCTGGATTCATATTGTTCATCACCAATAACTCAGATGGGTGTGAGGCCAGTTGGGGATGCATGAACAGGTACAGTCAAATCAGACAGCTCTAAATACAAGGCCCCTGCTAACACTTCGTCTTTTCCACGTTTGTAACAGAGGGCAATAATAACATTTTTAATTACCTTGTTGAAATGATACTTGTACTTAACCTTGAAATATTATCTGTGAAGGCAACTTGAATCTCAGCTCTGATTTCTTTAGGCCCCAATTCGGGGAGGTTCTTAGAGAGGCTCGTGTCATATGGAGATTTCTACCAAGGAGGGAAAAGATGGACATATTGCATCCTCACTGTCAGAAACTTCTCCAAACATCCCCAAAACAACAACACAGTAATTCTCTCCTTTCTCTCTCTCTCACTCTCACATACACACACACACACACACACACATTCACACACAAGTGTGTCCATATGAGAGAAGAAGGAAGAGAGGGAACATCTTCTGGATTCTTAATAACTTTTAAATGTTGAAATTCTCATAAAAGAGATAAAGTAGGTAAAAGCACTTAATACAACACAATAGCTGCTTAGTAATAAAGGTGACTCTGACTGACTCTGCAAGGCACAAGGCAGTGTAATAATAAATTCCAAAGAGGAGATTTGGTGGGCTGGCCAGAAATTAAGATGCTGACACCCAGAGCTCTTGCTGCGGTTCTGCAGCAGATTTACTGGACAAACTGCAGAACTTCTGTTTCCTGATTACCTTGCATGAAAGATGCAGATACAACAGTCAGAGGGACCTGCACATCTTTTAGAGCTGTTATCCCTTTATAACATGAGCCAGACAAAGCCTGGGGAGGATTTTGTATTCCCTCAAAAATACAGATTCATTCTAAAAGTAAGAGATGACACTTTTGGGGTTACATGAAGAATCATCGCAAATGATTCTTTTAAAACTTTAAAAATAGAATACCAAAGTTGTCGGCCCCAACTAGCCAAGGAAATCAGGTTTCTTCAGCTCAGTGGAGCTTTTTTATTTTTCATATAAAGAAGGCACCTCAGCATTGAAATGGGCACACTAATCGCTTCTTGAAAACTGACAAGTTTCCACCGCTTCTCCTCTGTGTGGGTGGAAAGACAATAGACAGGAAGTCAGGACATTTCAAGTCGGGGTTTGAGAATTAATTTATTCTTGCATCAAAGTCAGTGAGGTTGTTGCTCAAAAAGAAACACTTCAATAAAAACTGACAGAAGGCGCCGTTCCCCCTCCTGCAGAGACACGGAGGTTTTTAATCCTCAGGAGGCTTGGAAATTCCTCCCAGCCTCTGACAGCCAAGGGTTTTCTTCCTGCCTTGTACAGTCACTGTTCACGGGTCATGATGAGCTGATCCGTGAAGATGAACAGCTTGAGAGACGCTTGAAGCTCGGAGTTCTCAGGATGGCCTTGAGGGGAGGCCAGACTCAAGTCCTGAGCCCGGAAGGCAGCCCTGCCAGCCCATTTTCTCTGCACCTCTGAGAGAGAGACCCCTGCCCTCTCCCCTCCAGCTCCCCAAGAACATGCGCTCACAAACGAACTCATCTGTTCCCGGTTAGTTGTAGCCCTTCCCCAGCTCCTATGAACAACCTGGTCTCTTTAGGCTGCTCAAGGCCAAGATGGTATCCATTCCTTGGGCTCAGCAGAGATGTGAGTCTCTGACCACCTGCCATGTCCCTCATAGAAAGGCTTGTCTAGCTGCTACCAAGAGAATATAAATACGGTACATTGCTTGCAAATACAGACTGACGTTTGATAGGCTTGGCCACCCCAGAATAAGGCAGGGGTACTGGAAACCACTGAGGCAGGCGTCTCCTCTGAGGTGTGCTCAGAGCAGTGCGGAGGCAAGGTTAGAACTGACACAGGCATGTTCCAGTGCAGAGGGTTGGGTTAGAAGTCGGAAGGCAGGGTCACATCACAGTGCTACCTTTTCCACGCTGCCGACACCAATCCATTGTTCTCAACCTTGGCTCCACATTGGAACCACTCACGAAGCCTTAAAACAAGCTGGTACCTGGGCCCTACCCCCAGACACACTGATTTAATTAGTCTGGTGCACATCCTGAGGATCAGGATTTTTAATTTCAATGGGCATCCAGGGTTGAGACCCAGAGTTAAATTGGGAGAGATAGGTGAGATGGAGTGGCTGAGGACCTACTGGGTGCCAGGCCCCTCACACAGTGCTGTAAAGACACAGAGAGATTAATAGGCACGGCTTCCCCTCAAGTGGGTCACAGTCTCATGGGAGAGAAAGGCACATAAATGAATCACAGCCCTACATGGCCTATGTAAGGATGGGGACGCATGAGGAAGAAAGGATTAACTCTATCCTTTGTGGGAAGAGAGATTGACAGTCGAGGAAGGCCTCCTGGGGGTGGTGAGTTCTGCTAATTCTGTTCTTTGTTGTTAATAGCACATTATTCTGAATCATTAGACCAGACCAACCTCCTATGAAGGGCAGAGTCAGCAGGGTCCTGGTGACAGTGGGGCCTGGGTTCAGATCCCAGCTCGGCTCCCTTTATTCTCCTGAGGTTATACTGGGCCTTGGTTTCCTTGACTGCAAATGAAAGATTTATCTAACTTCCCCTGCAGAGTGGTTGTAAGGATTAGATACAAAAGTTTTGCCTTTTGTACATACTTGATAAGTGATAGAGGCTAGTTTCTTTAATACTCTTACACAAAAGGGAAAAGGACTATAGTCAGACTTAAAAGTCATTTTGGACCAATGACCTTTAAAATTTTTTGGCTCACATACTCCTAAAAAGAGTGTTAAAACATAGAGCCCTCATACACTTTTGCATTGAAATCTAACATTTTCCATCAAGAGTTTAAATAGTGACAAAGAATGAAAATTCTAGTGTAATGTAAATATGGACATTTAAAAATAAAACTCTTACCTAACTCTTGCAAATGGATCCAGCAGAATCTAAATGCCATAGCTATTTGATACCCACCATCGTCCATTTAAAAAATGCACGAACAATTTCATCAGTATGAGCTGAGAATTTTGTTTCTTCTTTTTCAAGAACTCATATTTACATTCCCTTCCCCCATAGAACTTCATTCCAATGTATCTTTAAAATTTTGGTTTGAAATTCCTTTATTGATCACTGTATCATACATGTCTTTAACTAAAACATGAATATAAATTTTTAAGTTTCCAATCTCTAAAATTTACTGTAATGAAAAGATTCAAAGTATTTAAAAAATATCTTCTGGTTTAGTTTTTATTATAATCCTTATTAGTGTGTAACTGATCATAAATATTTGTGAAATTTCAACACCTGATTATTGCCTATAAAAAATAGAAATGAAAAAATCTTAATGAAACAGATAGTAGGTTATTTTCCCAATTAGTTTACATATCTGTGGATGACTGCTACCTATGACCAGAATGGGAAAATCTAGCATCAATTCTAATCCATCAGTTTTTTGTTTTTATCAATGTAAATACTAAGAAAGCTTGTTTTTATAAGTCCATGGTAATCGAAAGAGTTTGCCTACGAGTATTATGTAATTCTTTCAATTCTAAATTTTATATCAAAAAATTGCATATCTATCATCAAAAGGTATTTTTAATGATCTACCACCTGACATCAGCACTTCCTACAATTTTTTTAAAGCAAAAATGAGCAACTACCTGACTTACAAAAGCATTTGTTTGCTAGTGAGTCATTCACATCAGGAAGTGTCTCTTTATTTTCTGCTGTGGAGCTTTTACAATCGGGAGCAACGCACCATGGTGGCTGAGATTCCTAGTGGGTGAGCGGAGGTTAATTGGGAGAGGGGAGGTGTGAATGAGGAGCAGGTATTTCCATCAGAGATGTTCCCAGAAGATGAATTTCAGTAAAGAATACATGGGGAGGTAGAGGAACTGAATACTGATTTCCTTAAAAACAAAGAAGCCATGCTCTCATATCCCTCAAAGGGCTTTGCATTTCCATGTACCCTAGCTTTAAGACCACTGCTTTAGAGAACAGACTTTATTAAATGTCTAGTTGTTATGAAATGCTATTTTGCTCTGAGTTCATCTCCATTTCCTTACGGACGCAGTCATTTGTCTTTTCTTTTATTAATCTCTTGCTTTAGCCCACTTTTCCTTACCAGGGAGGGTAAAAATGCATCTTCCATCTGCAGATCATCGATCAAGTTCTTTCCCTAAGAAGTTCAAGACAGCAAGCTCATTGCCACTGAAGACCCTGGGCTCTTAGATAGTATTTTATACTATTTTATTCCAATAGTAAGAAATACTGCCTTCAGCAATGTGGTGATCTGCCCTGAATTTTCCAGGTTGGAAGTTTCTACCAATCAAGTCCTCAATAATTGCTAAATGACCCCTTTTCTCAGTGCTGGTGGATCCTATCTTAAGTTCCCTGATGTGCTGGCATGCTGATGCTTGCTTGTGTGCACAGCTTGCCTTCCCTAGCCTCTTGCATAATAAGACTCCTCTCTGCCTAGTTTTATTTCTAATCAGGGAAAATGAATGCTTAAATCTATTGTGCTTAGGCTTGAATTTTTTTCTTTAGTATGTTTATTAGAGTCTTTGTGACTTCAGAGAACTGACGCCCTCCTGACTCATTAATTATTCCCCTTGTAGGTGAGGCATTTTCCCTACCTCCCTACTCTTGAAACTCGGTTATATAACAGTGCATCATGCTCAGCAAACTTAAATCCACAAGGGTGGCTTGAAGGGTTAAAAGGAATATCATTATGTCTGGAACACTGGTTTTGTGATTAGAAATGGGTGGAATATTAAATCTCACCCCTCCTAAACTTATCAAAGAAATTAAAAAGTGTGGAGCCTTCTTGGTTTCTCTATTTTGACTTCTGAGCCATCCAAGTTGGAAGAAGCAGGACCAATCCCCCACCCAGAACAGTTTTCTTCCAGACTTAACTAGAAAGTACCTCTAAAATCTCCCTTGCTGATTCCTCCCCACATCTGCTCACCCTTGTCTTGGCTAAGAAGGAATTTCTGAGACAAAGTATTTCAATATTTCCAAGGACCAGAAGTATTTTTTTCTCAGAGCTGTGGCTAATCCTTTATAAGATTTTATGATTTTCTATTTATCATCATTAATACCTTTTCTAATACCTGCTAGATGCAATGCCCCACGAAACCCATATCTACACAACAGAAAGGGAAAGAGGGAACTGGTGATTTTCTGGCAAATTTAGACGTTGATTTCAGAGAATTCTGGTTTCCCTGTACCTCCCAACCCCTGCCCCAAATTTGGTCAAATGGGCTATATTTTGGTGAAGTTCTATCAAAGCCGTCAGTGGCTACTGATGACCTCTAAATCAGTTAGATAGTGATGGGTGACGGGTCTGACTTTGATCCTTTGACTTCTCAGCCTGGGGCTCCCCTTTTGCATCCAGAGACATTCTGGGACAGTGAGCCCTTATCTGAATTTCCTTTTCTCCTTGGCTGGCTATGCAAGAACTACGAATGGAGGAACTGTTCCAAGAACAAATCTCAGTTGTGTTTTTAATGGGAGAGAAAGTAAAAGGTAGATAGCCTGAGGGGGGCATGCCTTCTTCCAAGAGCAATACTCCAGAGCCCCACTGCAACAATCCCCTGACAGCACAAATTTTGCTTAAGAAGAGTCTTATTTGTGATCTGGCCAGGAGGCCCAGTTATGGGAAGTGCAAGAGGAAATCACATCTAATGCTGTACATAATCAGTAAGTTATGATGGTATAATAGAAAAGGCATGGGCTTTGGAATCACACAGTGCTCGCTGGTAAACACCTTAGGTCACTTTCTTAGCCTTTCTGAGACTCAGTTTATTCATCAGTAAAACAAGAATAATAAGTAGGTGGACCTTCAAACATTGTGTGAAAATTAACTAAGTATGTACATGGCCTAGCATCATATCTGGCATATTGTAGCGCCAATCAATGTTTATTCTTCTCCTGCCCATCGTCTCACCTATAGTATAGGAAAGCAGTAAAGTGATGAACTTTGGGGATTATTTCTTGATTTTAGTTGCTCACACTATTGTTATCCCGTTACCACAGGTAATCAAGAAGCATGAGTCAGTATTTGGCATAGTGACCTATTCTAGCAAGGTAATGCAAGTTCGTGTTCTTCTTCCTCATTAGATGGACAAATGTAGCAACTTCTTTTTTTAATTTCAGTGACAAAATGTTCCCAGCCTTTGGGTTCGGTGCCAGGATACCCCCAGAGTACACGGTGAGTGAGTGTTTTGCTATAAACAAAGGATGAGTTGGGTTTCCCTCACAGGATTCTCACTCTTTCGACCTTTGATATAATTATGTAAGGGCCCAAAGAGGCAGAAGTGGTCTTCAGAACCAGTGAGATTAGCTCCTCGGAGCCTCTGTTTTGATGACAGCCAATCTCCTGGTATTCTGGATTGGCCTTCTCCGAGTCATTTCCAAATGAAGTGTTCCATTGTTTCGCTTCTTATAGACATAGTCAGAGACTGTGGAAACACTCGGAAGTTGATCTCCAGTGTCTCAGAACCCATGTACTCAGATCTCCCCTGGAGAAAGACCCTATTGACCATGTTGACAGTGAAAGTCCGTGACAGTGAGGTCTACAGACTCCCTCATCCCAACTCCCTAAGCACCAGTCTTTTGTGGGAGACACAGAAAAATCCTGAAGAAAGCGCTGCTCGGGCTCAGAGAATCTGGAGCTGAAAGGCTCATATAAAGACACTGGAATCCTATTTGGTCTCGATGCCGATTTCTCACAAAGAAGGCAGAGACTGTATGTGGAGAGATTTGTGCTGCAGTGGAACTGAGGCATTCTCCCATGGTATACCAGATGGCCCTGTGGGACACTCTCCACAGGGGACTCAGCCTCCCAGGTGGGAGAGCCTTGTAGAGGAGCAGGGCTTCTGCTGCAGCCTCAGGAAGCCTCTGAGGTCCCAGGGAAGTGCAAGCAATACCACCCAGTCATCAATTTCTCTTTTACTGACCTTGTCTGAGCTGCACAGCAGGAGGCAGATGCCAACTTTTGCTTGCACCCCAGAGCCGTCAGACCAAGGGCCTTCAGTGAAAGAGGGAGTTCACCTCCCTTTTCCTGCTGGAGTGAGAGGTGATGGAGTAGCCTGTCTCCCTGACCTGTCCTCCTCCTTGTTTGCTTTGCAGCCCACACTGGCCTTCCTGCTGACCATGCTACAGAATTCTAGAAGCATTTGATGGAAATGAGTACATGGTGGGGGAAGAATATAGAACAAGAGCTGTCGACTGGTGGCCTGTAGACATTAGTCAGGCCATATTCTATTTGACACACAGTTTTTTTTTAAGAATTAGACAATTTCATATAAAATGTCAGATTTCTGGCTTCTCTGGAAAAACTGAAAGGCCTGATAAGACTAAAATTAAAAGATTACACATAAAAGTATTAGCCAGAGCTCAGGAGATGCAGTCCCCTTCAGATGGGGTGTCAGTTCCAGAATGTGGGCAGGTGGGTGCCCACCTTCCTCACAGAGGTGCTGAGCCTCGAGCCTGGAATGCACCTGGACAACCACCAGTCCAGCTGCCCTGAGATACTTGAGTGTCCTCCTCACATCCCCCCAGACAGCCTTCCGGTCTCAGCTTGGCCCAGCGGGGCTGAGGACAAAGGTGTGCAGCATCCCTGGCTCCAGGCCTTCCTGTCCTCATCCCTGACATCTGCCTGGTTGCCCTTCTGAAGCAACTTCTTCTTGCTGTTTGCTAAAGTCCTGATCCCCTGGCTCCACTCTGACTGGCAGCTAACTTATTCCTGCTGCCCTAACAGGCACCCCTTATGTATCCTCTCTCTGCTCCCCCAAAGCCATTCAGATACACTTTTCCATGCCTCATCTCCCCTCTGCCCCAGACAGGCCCTGATGGTCTCAGCAGCTCAGGTGCCCCCCAGAGTGTTTACAAAGTTACCATGACTTACTTCTTGAGGATAAAATCTCAGTTTGCATTGAAACTGAGCCACAAGCACCTCCGCCTTAGTTTGTGCTCTCCTGGGACCTTGCGACAGGGATTTGGAGGCAAGTAGTTTATTTGAGAGGTGGAGGAAACCTCAGTAGAGAGTGGGGAAATGGGGAGAAGTCAACATAGGGTTTACTAAAAAGCCATTACCAGCATGGACAGCCACAGCTGAATCCCGGGAGACAATGCAGAGCACACACAGACCCCAAGGGGTAAGAGAGCTGGGATTTTGACACACCACCTCCCATCAGCCCATGATGAAGAGCTACTCCTTGGGGACATTACTCCCAGGGGATATTAATTCCCCACCATTTTTAGCCTGTCACTTGGGCAGGCAAAGCAGGCTCTGGAAGCCCAAGAAAAACTTAAGGTAAATAAAGCAGGCAGGTTGGTTGGCAGTCAGCCGAGTTGCCTGGAAAAGCCAAGGGCAAAGGAGTGTGAGCAAGGCACCAATAGCATCAGCTCTGACCCCCACTGAGAAAAGAGGGGTCTTTTAACACAATGACCTATTTTCTAGGCCCCAGAGAGTCAGTCCTGTGGGAAATAGCCTTTGAAATGGAAGTCTCAGTAAAATTCCAGCTGACCCAGTAAAAATGTCTAGATGCCAGGACACCCCTCTAATTTTATCAGGTTTTAGAAAGAAAAAAAGTAAACCACGTATTATTTGACCTTGTACATATGTCCTGCCAGGTAGAGGAATTTGTTTTGGAATTATTACTTTATTACTTTTTCAAAAGCAAGAGTCTATTTTTACCTGTATGTATGTGAAAATCCTCCTGCCTGGCAGCTCTGTATATTATTTTAGAATGAGTCTTAAATGTCAACAGCTTTGCTGGAGCCTTTGTAACCATGACCATGTCAAGCAGACAGCTTAGGTTATTGAGTTATCATTTTTTAATCACTGGGTCCAAATAGAACTCAACCAAATCTAAGCCTCTGGTCTGTGACCACTTCTATTCGGAAGCTATTTGGAGTTACATTTTTATGAAATATTTTCTTGGATTTTTTTTTCGTATGCCTTATTCTCCCCCTCCTGCCAGCATTTATCTGATTCTAGAAAATCTCCCTGTCACCTCAACTCCACAGGGAGCTTAGAATCCACCCTCCATTTCAGAGTGATTGTGTAAAGGCTTAAAATGGTTCCCGCTGCTTGACACATAATGAATGTAATGAGCATCTGTTGGCAAACTCTAAGCCCCAGTGCCTCCTTACTGGATTAATGTTGTCATTCTCCTTTCTTCCTTTTGTAAATTTTAATTGGTGTCCAGGTATCTCACGACTTCGCAATCAACTTTAATGAAGACAACCCAGAATGTGCAGGTAAATCACAACGTGAAAGGAAGTCAGTGTTTCACAGCCCTTCCCTTCGTACTTTTCCCATTTTAGTTTCTCTCTCCTGATGCAGTATGTCAGTGATGATTGTCCATAGAGGAGAAGTAGGCTCGCTGGACCCAAATAAACACGTACTCTGAAGGCCACAACAGAGCAGAGACGTAAGAGCTGGAAAAGACAGAATGCAGAAGAGGTCTTGAGCTTACAGCAAGAATATTGATTCCAATTCTGGATTCCTCTGGCCAAAGGAAAAAAAAAAAAAAATTTGAGGGAAGGGTCACCTAATGGGCAGTGATGAGGTACCCCTCTTTCTGCTTTCCAAGTTGTCATCACGTATTTATTTTGCACAACTTCCTCTCTGTGAAGTAATAAGGAAAGGGGGAAGCGTGGAGATCATGTGACACTTTCAGCATGTTGACAAAGGATATGCCCTCAACAACTTCAAACAAGTCACTTCATGGTTTTGTGCCAGAAAGAGCCTTCTCAAAGGCTTTGGTCTGTATTATGTTATTTCCAGCTAGAAATTCCCTAAGACATTCCACAAAATAATGATGATGACTATGATGATAAATTGTATCCTAGAATCATTTTCCCTGATTTCTAAATAATAAATAGAGCCAAGTACACCTGTTGCTATGAAAATGGTAAGACATTTTTGCAGTGGGCTGGTGGAAATGTCTGTGTCTCTCCTCCTTCCTGTAGAGGAGGAAGGGGCTGAACAGGGTTAATTCAGATCCTGTGGGGGATGTAGAGCATCCTGCAGTTTCTTTCCCAAATTTGGCACTAACTGTCCAAGAACATGCCATCAATATCCCTGGGTCTGCACGCAACAACCTTTGAGACCAGATCTCCATTCTGCCCTTATTCCCTTTCACCATCCCTCACGCCAAGTTTATTACAGTTTAGGCTTCCCTCATCTCAAACCATCCCCACTCTTCAACTGTAAGAATGGTTTTCCATCAAAGCAGAATGAAGGATATATCCAGTGTTAACCCATTTCACATCTTAGAATTCACCTGCCTGGTATTTTTGGAAGAGAACTCAGACTTGCTTATCTTAGGCAAAACCTCAAAAACCAAAGCAGATAAAGAGCTTCTGTTCAGCATCACTTAACTTCAAAACCAGGCTACGTAATGATTTGGCACCTGTCTTTAGAATGGCAGACTTGGGGGCAGGACAAAGAGAATGCATCATTTTCAGTCATTTTCATACACATTTTGTTACATGCATGTGTATAAAGGCAGAACAGAACACAACTTGCTCATCCAAGATGCCCAAAATCTGGTTGGCAGGATGTGGAGGGAAAACAATAACAGGAGGGGCTTTGTGGGTCCCTCTGGCTTAAAACAGGACCAGTGTGCTGTTTCAGGGTAGAAAGGGGTGCAGGAGGATGAGATGAAACAGGGGAAGAGAGAGGTAACACAGGCACAGACACAGAGAGGACCATTTGAACAAAAATAATTGGTAATGGGACTGTCTCTGTGAGATCACGGTTAGAACATTCAATGTGCAGCCAAGACTTACTCTGGGAGGAGCTACACTAGCAGGGCTGCCTCTTCCAGCAGAGCCCACCCGTCATGATCTCTTGGATGGAAAGCCCCCCTTAAATGAGGAGTGCCCATGGTGATGGACATCACTCACCTCTACTACAGTCCCCGGCAGACGACTGTGATCATCATTTTGCTCATTCATCACACATTTGGGGAGCAGCTACCATGTGCCCGACCTGCCTCGAGCTCATGAGAAAGAAATTCACAATTCCTACTCACAAGGACTTTAACATCTGGAGAGACAGTTGTGGGTACATATCAGTCACATAGGTGGCCTGGGGTGGTTATACTAGAGTCAACAGGACGGTGTGAAAATGAGAGGGATGTTAAAGCTGTGAGCATGGCCCTTAGAGCCAGACACACCTGCGTGTGAATCCTGAGTCTGCAGCAAACCTCTCTGAGCCTCAGTTTCTTACCTGTAAAATGGGTACAATGTTGGCTTCATTACAATAGGAGGATCTAATGAAATCTATTGTGTAAGGTGAGACATAAAGGAGACGTTGGTGGAAATGATCGCTTTTGACTCGAACCTTTAAAGAGAATGATTTCAGACCAAAATGATTTCTCTCTGAGTTTTAAGTTGTAGGGTTGCAAAATATTCCCAATATGAATCCCTTATTTTTGAAAGTGTAGAAAAAGATTTGGGAATACATAGGTTTGTAACTGAATTTTTTAATGGGTCTAGAATATTCTCTTTGTCATAAAAAGCTTGTTTGTATTCTGTAGCAAAAACAATCATTCATTAATAAATTCTTCCCAAGTCAACTTAAAAAAAAATAAGTAAAATGAATAAAGGAAATGATTTTAGTGGGAGTGGAGGCAGAAATACCAGCCCAGATGTGGTATTTTCTTTTTTATCTTAAGAACATAAATGTGCTATTGGTAAGGACTATTTGGGGGAAGTTAATGCTTCATTTGTGTGTGTGTGTTTGATTATAAATATATCTAGGGGGACTATTTAGCTATTGATCTTTGCCAATTCCACCTCAGGGATTCAAGGAGTTGTGGAAGCCTACCAGAGCTGCCTTCCCAAACTCCAGCTCTATGGCCCCACCAACATCGCTCCCATCATCCAGAAGGTCGCCAAGTCAGCATCAGAGGAGACCAACACTAAGGAGGCATCGGTAAGGAGAGGGGTGGTCTGCCTGCTAATGGGCATTTACCCATCCTCACCTGGATACTGGCCATAGCACCCATCCCAATCTGACAATAAATTTGCATTTCTACCTGTGTGAGTTTGAAGAAGTGACTTAACCTTCCCCCTGTCCTCAGTCTCCTCACCTGAAAAATGGGGATAATCATGCCTATCTCTGCTGGATTGACATGAGGTTTAGAGATGACACAACTCAAATGTCTGCAATGTTACCTGAACACAGAAGGCCTTCAACAGGGAAAGCCACTATATTCACTGGAGTGTAGGTCATCCTCATAATACTCATACTCATCTTCAGTTCCTAGGAAGGAAAAAAAACAACTGTCCCAAACTAAGCTTGCTTTCCAGTGTACCCAGACTACAGATGGAAGTGAAGTAAAACAATGGGTTATTCTTCCGACTGGTAGTCAAGTGAAGTAACACACATCACAGTGAAGGTTTATTTCAGGTCCTATTAGTGGTTTTCTTAAGAAAAATGCAAACCAAGTTTACAAGGCCAAATAGAGTTTGTTTTTTTCCCCTAATATATTAGACTTAAATATATTTCTGTAATAGCTTTTCTGTGCATCATTTTTCAATACCGTCATTATGTCCTATGTCCTTTTTTAGCTTTATGACCTTTTCTCAGATTTAGCAGAATATTGCCAATGTCTGAAATTTCCTCTGTGATTTTATCCTGGCTTCCAAGACACTGAATTTGCATGAAGAACATGATATGCTGCTCCCTCACCTTCTTATGTGAGCTCATCTGACCCCCTTGCCCTGTGCCTGTGTTCTCAGCTTCCCTCGTGTTAGGATGGGCTGGACCACACTTCCGTCTCATGGCGACCTCTGCTCTGAGCACTGCAGCACACAACTCCCAACTATTAGGGACACTGACCTCATACTTATATTCCCTTTCTCTCCTCATCACCTATTTTTCCCTTTCTACTGAAGACTCATTCCTATTAGCAAATAAAGCATGTTACAATATCTCTTGTTTAGGTTCAAATCTCTCTGTCAACACCACTTTACCCATTAGGTACTGTCCCTTATTTTACTCTTTTTTACAGCAAAATTCATTGAAAGAACTGCCCATATTCACTGCCTCCATCTCTCCTCCCATTGGCCCTTCCACCTGTACCACCCAAACTTTGCTCCCCAACACCCCTGTGAAGACCACATTTGTCAAAGTCAATAGCATCTCCATCTTGCCAAACCCACAGAGGCCTTGAAGCAAATCCGAATCCTCTCAGATGCAAGATTTAGGCGTAGGGTTGGACAAGATCAGTATTTCATTTTATTTTTAACCTTTTTTAATCACCAGGACTTCAAATTCAAATACTTCAAATAATACCTTGCTCAGAAACCAAACACATAAAATAGATTTTAAGAAAACAGACTATTTTTGCTAAATCTGGGCTGAAGGATGGGGTACAAACTTATCTATTCTCCCTGACTCCCTTTATCCCCAAGAGCATCCAAGGCATCCCTAGGGCTCCCCGGAGCCCAGTTTGAATCATCTCAGCCTCCCTGGGGTACCAGGACTCACAGGAGTAAAGAGAATCTGACATAGGTCTGAGTTCTGGACTAATACAAACCAGCATGAGGTTTTGGCTATTACTCACTCCTCCAGGGACAGATGGGTCTGCTCTGAAAGGACAGGTCAGGAAACAGTACTGGAATCATCTAATCCACATCTCCCCAAATAACTCCCTCCTATAGACCAGGAGCACTGATGCTTTCCCCCAGAGGTTTCCATTATCTTTTGAACAGTGTGTGGTCCAGGGCCCCTTGTTATCACTGATTGCTAAGGGTCCTAACCTTGAACCTTGTAGGCAAGTGGTGCCAGGAAGTCTGTGGCTGTAGGATTTTCTCCTCAGTTTTGTGGAACTCTTCTAGAAAGAAAAAAAGTCCTCTCCTTATGTAAGCAGGACCTCAAGTACATTCAAAGACTATAATATTTCACCCGTGAGCACTTTCCTAGCCTGACTTTGGAAGCAACTGTTACTGCGACCTTTATTGGAAATTTCCATCAGGGTTTTGATCCAACAGTCTGCAGCCTATTATCTTTAGTTAGATTAAACCTGGAAGGATCAGGTTCTAGAATCTTGACAGTCTCTTCAGACCAGAGCTTCTTAACCATTTTTGTTCCATGGACACCATTAGCAGCTGGTGAAGCCCATGGACCCCTCCTCAGAAGGGCCTTTAAATGCACAAAATAAAATATATGTTATAAAATAAACCGATTATATTGTAATGCAGTTAGCAAAATATCTTTAAATGTGACATAGAAGCATCATAAATATAGTAATAAAATTAAATTATGAGAATTTGTGGCTGGCCTAATAATTCTGTAATTTCTAAGTAGTGTTGAATGTAAATGACACGTTGAGATATTTGCAAACACTGTAAGATAACAGGAACGTATTCTGTGATTTCTATTAGTGACTCAGTCACAAGTACAGTTAAAACTAATTTTATTTGTTGATTATATTTAGAATTGAAAGAAATAAGTTTTAGTTAGAGGTTAGTGAAAATAAAACTTTAATTTACCCCAGCTGCACAGACTGCCTGAATTCTTTCAACTCAACAGTCTGCAAGCCTAGGTTAAGAACCCTTGCTCTAAATGAAAAGCCAGCCACATTCTGCAACCTGTTTTTCAGTGGCTTGCTAGGTAAGAATGGCTTTTACATTTTTAGATGGATGAAAAAAATCAAAAGGAGAATAATATTTCATGACACACAAAAGTTATATGACATTCAAACTTGTGTCCATCAATAAAGTTTTATCGGAACACAGCCATGCACATTCATATCAAGCACTGTCTATGTCTGTTTTCATTCTAACAGGCAGAGTTATGTCATTGCCACAGACATCATTATGGCCTGCAGAGCCTAAGGTATTTATTATAGCCCCTTTACAGAAAATATTTTGCCAACGCCCGCTCTAGACCACAACAACTCTAAACTTTCTTGATGTGGTCATGTGACTGTCAGGTTGTTTGCTCCTGGGGGTATTGTAGGGGGCAGGTAGGGGACATCCGTGCCCTGGACCATGAAGATCGGATCAGACAGGAGTTAGGGGAGGGTGGGGAGTGGATGATGAGGGCGCAGAAGTGTGATTCACTCACGAGCCCACCTGCTCAGGAATCAGGATGAGTCTCCATCCAGGTGTGGCACCTGCCATGGCCTCCAAGGCACACCCTGGGAGGAGTCATTTCTGGTTTCCTACACTGCTTCCCTCCATCCCCAGATCACCAAGCTGCCTCCTTCTGTGCCTTCTCCTTGCAACTCCCTAGTTCCTCCATCACTTCACCCAACTGAAACCTTCCTCCAAACTCCCAGGCCACCTTCTCTGTGAATGTATAAGACTTAAAAAGCATAGGTATGGATGAAAATTGACAACTCGAATGAATTTGAAAATTGATCAGCTAGAACTAGGGGTGAGTAGTTAGTGGACATGGAACAGAATTAGTCTTTTATATATATATATATTTTTTTTTGTTTGTTTGTTTGTTTATTTATTTTTGGCTGCATTGGGTCTTCGTTGCTGTGCGTGGGCTTTCTCTAGTTGCGGTGAGCGGGGGCTACACTTCATTGAGGTGCGCAGGCTTCTCATTGTCGTGGCTTCTCTTGTTTCAGAGCACAGGCTCTAGGCACATAGGCTTCAGTAGTTGTGGCATGTGGGCTCAGTAGTTGTGGCTTGCGGGCTCTAGAGTTCAGGCTCAGTAGTTGTGGTGCACGGGCTTAGTTGCTCGGCGGCATGTGGGATCTTCCCGGACCAGGGCTCAAACCTGTGTCCCCTGCATTGGCAGGCAAATTCTTAACCACTGCACCACCAGGGAATCTCCAGAATTAGTCTTTATATTAAACTGTATGGAAGGAAAGCATTCAGGACATGTGACTGTCTTCATCATAGTGTGAATTTCTCTTCTCTCTAATTGTATTTTTGACTGAGTTGTTTTGTTTAAAAACATTTTTTCAGATTCACAGAGAAAAATGGGAACTCTTTAGCACTGCCTGCCTATATGCAGCTTTCTAAGTGTGATTCTCAAAACCAGATGTTTTCAACATGTGATTATTCTACCTAGCCTTTCTCCTTTGAAATGTGGCAACTTGGAATGGTTTCATCATCCCACATTTATTCCCTGTAGATGTAGAACATATTGCAAAGATTACATTAGAAATTCTTTGGGGTTTGGCATGAGCAGCATCTTAGTGACCTCCTTCCCTCGCCTCTCACCTGAGAGGCTGTCATGATGCCTCTAACGACTAAGGACAGTGATGTCCTCCACTGGGCCTTCCCTCTCCAGACCCCATAGCCCTTCCCAAGCCCTTCCTGTGCTGATGAGCATGGAGTCTTCTCTCCAATCTCCATCTCAGATGAGTCACCCACCAGCCTGTCCAACCAGGACTTAGAGCAGGAAGAGCCTTCTGCCCACATCCTTGGAGAAGGGCAGCCACCTGCAGGCCACTCACTAGCCCAGGGCACACAGCCTTCAGAGGGAGACACTGTGACCCTTGCCTTTTCCAGCAGAGCTTTAGTGCAGCTCCATCCACTAGAAATACAGTGGGAAGCGTGCAGAGATTTTAAATTCTCCAGTAGCCACATTTTAAAAAGTGAATAGAAGCAGGGAAATTAATTTTAATAATATATTTTATTTAACCCAGTATAACTAAAACATTATCATCTTAAGAGGTATTCCATATAAAAAATTATTAATAAAATATTATACATTCTTTTTTTTGTACTAAGTCTTCAAAATCCAGTGTGTATTTTATACTCACATCATCTCAATTTGGATGCTAAATTACCACAGAAAATACTTGACCCTTATATAGATTTTATAAATTGATAATTGAGAAAGTGGCTTCACATATTTATAGTTGTTCCAAACGTACTTAAAAGATTTCCAATAACTCAATCGGGTATCCACTTTTTTTTTTTTTTTTTTTTTTTTTTTTTTGCGGTACGCGGGCCT
>NC_041214.2:36778865-36786270 GCF_002837175.3 Physeter macrocephalus
TCTCCTGCATCGGCAGGCGGACTCCCAACCACTGCGCCACCAGGGAAGCCCGGGTATCCACTTTTTAAAGTTAAATTTAAATTCATTCAAATGAAATAAAATTAAAAATTCTGTTTCTCCATTGCTTTCACCACATTTCAAGGGCACCATAGTTACATGGAGCTGGTGGCTATTGTAAATATTAGGCAGTTTGGCTTTAGACTCTTGCAAATCTCCAAGCTGAAGAGGACCGTATGAATGATCTAGCCCCACCCCTCATTTGAGAGATGAAGAGGCTGAGACCCAGAGGAGTTAAGGGAAAATTCCCAGCATCTCAGAGCAAGAGGCTTTGAAGCCAGCCCCCCTGACTCTTCTGCTTCTCTGTTTACACCCTGTGCTTTGTAACCATCACTAAGGTGATTATTAGAATTAACCTGCAATTACTGTGCCTGCCTTTAAGCTCCATTCATCCTAAGTCTTCAGTGTTTAGGGCTGTCAACACGGGCACTCAGGAAAAGTCACTTGTCACTTGCTGTGGTCAGTATGCACTGGAGCCGCCGGAGTGGTAACTGGCTTTGTCCTTGTCTCTCCCACCTCTCCATCCCCATCGTCTCCTGGTGTCCCACCGATGGCAGCAATACTTCATCCTGCTGATCCTGACTGACGGGGTCATCACAGACATGGCCGACACGAGGGAGGCCATCGTCCACGCCTCCCACCTCCCCATGTCGGTCATCATCGTGGGAGTGGGCAACGCAGACTTCAGTGACATGCAGATGCTGGACGGCGACGACGGGATTCTGAGGTCGCCCAAGGGAGAGCCCGTCCTTCGCGACATCGTCCAGTTCGTGCCATTCAGGAACTTCAAACACGTATGCATATCTCGGGGGCTTCCCCTGGGAGAGCAGAAGCCCCCCCCATTTTTCTACTAGTGTTCGTAGTGAAGCAATGCCAGCTGTCCCAGCCTGGGCCAGGCCAACCCCCACCCAGGACATGCAGAGCTTGGCTCGCTGGAGAAAGAAGTATAACCTGAGTCATTGATAAGGAGTCATGCTAACTATGTAGCCAACATTTCATTGGAGCTTGGCCTCATCCACAGAATTTAAGGTCTCCAGTGTACCCAGGACTGCCATGTACAGTTGGGCAGGTTGTTCCCTGCTCAAGGTTGCCTGCCTGAAGTAGCAAAGAGGAGCTGAAATTCGGCCTTTGTTCTCCTTGTCAAGCCATGTGCCCTGGCAGAGGTCTGTGTTTGCCTTGGCAAAGTATATTATCAAAATGATAGAAACTTAAATCCTGTGTAAAAGTACAGTAAGCAGCATCAAAGATTTATTCAATTCATTAATGAGGGAACCAGCAAGATAACAAAGTTAATTTAAAGGATGATATTAAACAGTTATTTGTGGTCAATAGGGGAAAATGCTGGAATAAGTTTGCTGAGGCAGAATCAAAACTGGTTCATGACCCACAGGGTTTAAAAAAAAAAAACAAACTTTTCTGATTCAAACAAAGTTTCCCTCTGGGATGGCGGTGGCCCTGAAGAGCCCTGCAGAGCCTCCCCCACTGTGTCACAGACAGCCCCCTGTGTTCTTTTGTTCCATGCCCCAGTGAAAGCTCTCACAAGTGTGTGGGCAGTGAGCCTGGGTAACTCACAGCGGGCAACTCTGCTACCGTAGCCCATCTTCAACTTGCCCAAGGGGAGGTTTCCAAACCCCCAAGTTGTCTGCGCAGGACAGCAAGGTGGGGCATCCTCTTCAAGTTGGGGTGCGCTGGAGCTGAATCGCCCACAGTGTGTTTATCAGTGAAACCACTTGCTCGCATGTGCCCAAGGTGGGGGGAGGGTGTTCTTCCAGACTGTGATGTCCCGCCCCGTCTTGTCAGCTGGACAGAAGTACCACAGGACTGACCACCACCCACAGCGTTGCCTGAGTGAAGAGGGGTCCAAGAGCTTCTCCAAACCACCCTCTCCCCGCCCCCTACACACACACACACACACACACACACACACACACACACACCACGGGGCCATGCACTGTTGCAGCCTCCACCCAGCCCCTGCTCTCCCTCACACACCTGCAGAGTGCCTGCTGTGTGCTAGCATTGGCACCACAGTGAGAGGAGGAGCCATGGGGCCCAGCCTCCAGGAATTTACTGGAGAACTGCCCGGTTGGGACACAGGTGTCCGCAGAAAACTCTCACACTAAGCGATCTGTGAGCGATTGAGGTGGGCCACCTAGTGGCTACAAAACTTCAGAGAAGAGGCTGGAGCTGGGACATGAGGAGGACAGACCTTGGGGGGTGGGCAGGGAGGTGAGGGGCACCCGCAACAAGGAAGTGCCTGATCAGGGCGAGGAAGGGGGTGCACTCACTGTCCCTCTGCTCCAGGGTCCCAGCTCCCTGTGGTCCACTAGAGCAGAGTACCAGGAGTTTAGCACCGCCTTAGTTTCCTGAATTTCAAATTAGATTCTGAGAACCATTTCATTATCCATACTAATCTATTCTGAATTCAATAAACCATAAATAAATCACAAGGTGAGGCAATGATGTCATTTCATATAGCCAGGAACCCATGAATCGCCTCTCTTTTTCTGCTCTGCATGGTAACTCAGAGCTTCGGACAGGGCAGAGGCTCTGAGCTGTGTGGCTTGGGGCAAGTTACTTAACCTCTCTGTGTCACAGACTTTCATCTGTAAAACGGGGCAAATACACACACATTGGAAGATTAGAGGTGGGGCTTATATAACGCTCAGCACAGCGCCTGGTGCATGAAGGTGGTTAATAAATGTGGCTTTTATTACTGTTCTTGCCAGCTACTTTCATATTTTTTTTGCCTTATCCCAAGTTAATGGACCTCCAGGCCCTCTTTGCTCCCCAGAACCAGCAGCACAGATATGCAAAGGGAGGGAGAATCATTGGGAACTGTGCTGTCCAACACAGTAGCAAAGAGCCACATGTTATTTAAATTTAAATTCATTAAAATTAAATTTAAAAATCAGTTTTTAGTCACACTAACCACATTGCAAGGGCTCAGTGACAGCACGTGTCTGGTGACTACCACATTGGACAGTGTAAATACAGAATACTTTTATCATCCGAGCAAATTCTGCTTGACATACCGTTCAGGAATATTTTTGTCTTCAAACAACAGCAAATCCATCTCACAGTGGTTTACATGAGTGGTTCTTAACCAAGGATGATTTTTTCTCCCCATGGGACATTTGGCAATGTCTGGAGACATTTTTGATGGCTACTTGCATCCAGTGGGTAAAGGCCAGGGATGCTGGTAAGCATCCTACGATGCAGAGGACAGTCCCCACACAAAGAATTATCAAATATATCCAATATATCAAAATATCAATAGTGCCAAAATTGAGAAACCCTGGATTATATAAGTACAAATATACTTTTCTCGTGTAGCTAGATGTTAGGGGCTGGTGGCTGCTGACATTAGTTTTTTCAATGATTCAATAGTGTCAGGACCAGCACTTAGAGATTCTTTTTGTTATTCCCTCACAAAGATAAAATGGTTGCCATAGCTCTAGGAATCATATTCTAGTTCAAGGAAAAAAGGAAGAAGAAAGAGCAACAGAGCCAGTGATGTCTGTTAAAGAGCTCCAAGAAACACCCCCAGGAAACTCCCACTTGGGTCTCAAACAATGAAATTGGGTCACATGGCCGTCCCTAGATGCCAGGGAGACTGGGAAGTCAAGCCTTTATCTTTCTAAACTTTGTGTGAGCAATGACCAGAGAGAAAAGGGAGGAAATGACTATTGTGTCTTCCCCAGTGTAAAAGTGGGCCATGATCTAACACACGACCCTGAGCAGTTATTTATAAAAGAGCATTCATGGATACCAATGTCCAACATACTATGGCACCTTCAAAATGTGAGCAGTCGCTTTAGAAACACACCTCACAGTGTTTTCAGATTGTTTTTAAGGTATGTGTCTCTTACATTTTGAGCCTCCTAAAAACTCTGAGATAGAATGAATTCCTGTTCTTTCCTTTCTTGTCTCAGAATATCGGGGCTTAGCAAAGTTGAACGGCTGAGTGACAAGCCACATAGGAAGGAAAGAGCTAGAAACCTGGTCATCTGGCATTTAGGCCAGCCCCCTTTCCTTCAGGACTTTTCCAGAGGGACCTCAAACATTTCTCTCTGCTTCAAATTTTCAACCTCTTCAGTAATTGCTAACAATGAGGTTCAGGCAATCTTACTTGCCCAGCGGCTGGGGAGTTAGTAGTGAGTGCCAGGGTCAGAGGTCAGGCCCAGCTCTGCATGAGTCCAGAGTCCATGCAGAATATCAACCTCCACCTTCCTCTGCCCCAAGGCCTGCAGTGAGTCCATAATGCTGATATAAGAAAGGCTACATAAATTAGCACAGTATTCAAGACTCTCCATCACCTGGCCACAAGCTCATTTTCCAACTGAATGCCCCACCAGTCCTGCATCCCCAACACACACACACACACACACACACACACACACACACACACACACACGCACTTCCTTTAGAGCCCCATCAGATGACTCACTGTCCCTAGAATAATCAAATGCCAATCCTCTCCTTCTCCCTGTTTTAAAATATACCCAGTGTAAATGCCATCTCTTCCTGGAAGCCTTCTGTGATTTCCTCCAAGATGCCTTAGTCTTGGTTTTTTGTGCTCTGGTCACACAGTGTCTGTGACTCCCTAGAGCAGTGCTTCTCAAATTTCAATATGCACAGGAATCACCTAGGCATCTAGTTAAAATGCAGATTCTGATTCATTAGCTCTGGGATGCGTCTAAGATTTTACATTTCTAACAAGCTCCCATTGATGTGATCTGCTGGTCTGTGGGATGTATCATGTTCTGCCTCATAGGAGGGTTAATTTAGGCACCACCAGGCTCCCCTCACATGACTGTAACTTCCTAATGGCAAGAATCATAGACCCTATAAACGCTCGCATAGTGCCTGGAACATAAATAGGTGTCTGGATTTGAATGTAAATCAGACACAAAACTGCAAGGCAATTCTTTCTGCCATCCAGTGTTCACCCATCCTCAGATGTGAATAGTTTTATATTTTGAGACAGACATGAAAAAATATAATTATGAAACTAAAGGTTGATTTTCCAACAATCTGACAACTCTTGCTTGGAGTAGACACCGACAAGTACAGAATGAATGATGAATGAATGAATGAATGAATGAATGCGACCAGCCGCTTAGAGCAGGAGTCAAGTCTTTTAGGCTGATTTGGGTCAGATTCCCTTGGCTGGGCGCCAAAGTCACTGTGATTTTTTCTTCCCTGCAGGCATCTCCAGCTGCCCTGGCAAAGAGCGTGTTGGCTGAAGTCCCAAACCAAGTCGTGGACTATTACAATGGCAAAGGGATTAAGCCAAAATGTTCATCAGAAATGTATGACTCTTCCCGGACACTGGCTCCATGAAGTCTACACACTTTTACAGAGTCCTCAAATACTATTCCTGCTGATACTTAATACTTCTATTATCCTGTACTTAAAAAGACACACAGGTACACATTTAAAAATAGCACGTTTTGGTGATTTTTAACTAACTAACAATTTTTTTTGCATGTGTAGCCCTGAGGCCTGGATCTGCTAAGCCCTTGTATTGTTAAAGACTTTTTACAAAGAAACACAGATAATTATAACTTACTCTTTACATTACAGCATGTCGCCTTGATATAAAATGTTATCTGTATCTGTTTTTTATACAGGTTTGTTGAAATTTTGCTAAATTTCTTATTATCTTTACACTGTAAAGCATTTTGAAACATTTCTTGAATGTTGATAGCCAAAACATATTTGGTTTTATCTGCTACAGGATGAGAGACTTTTTAAAATGGCAGATGCATGGACTGTATTTTGCATGTTTAAAATAAAAAAAAAAAAAACCATGCTGTTTTTGCAGTTGTCATCCATAATTCCTCCCTGCTGAGAATGGTCCCTCCACTGAAAAAGGGGCTTATCCACCTAGAGGTGGTCTTCCTGAAGTGCGTCTGGGGCACCCAATCGAGCACCTCTCAGACTTCCCTGTGTATACAACCAGAGGATCTTGCTTAAATTTTGACTGTGATGCAATAGGTCTGCATGGGCCCAAGGTCCTGCAGCTCTGAGTCCCAGATGATGCCAATTCAGGCCCCATGTTTACGTCACTCCCTAGGAATGACCTCAAAGAGTCTTCAATAGACCCCTGACAGTGGAAACTTGTCCACAGCAAATAGCCATGTGGTATGCCTCCCAGAGAGGTGGCCCGTCAGGTTGATTTTTTTTGTTTTTTTTTTTTTTTGTGGTATGCGGGCCTCACACTGCCGTGGCCTCTCCCGTTGTAGAGCACAGGCTCCGGACGCGCAGGCCCAGCGGCCATGGCTCACGGGCCCAGCCGCTCCGCGGCATGCAGGATCCTCCCAGACCGGGGCGCGAACCCGGTTCCCCTGAATCGGCAGGCGGACGCGCAACCACTGCGCCACCAGGGAAGCCCCAGGTTGATGTTTAAGCTTAGACTAGGGCTTCTTTGTGCCTCTTTTTATCGCTCCTGAGAGCAAACTCAGTCATCAACACAAATGCCTGGAATCATAGTTTTGGGTGGAGGTGTTTTGTTTTGATATAGACAAGCCAGTCTTGAATCAAAAGAATGTTTCACTTGTATAATCTTCTTGAAGACAAATGGACGTTTTGCAAGCATAAAAGGCCCTAGATGGAGCCCACTTTTGGTCAGAGATATGGGAAAGTAAATCACAAGGCAAAATAGATCTGTTTGTTTTTCCGTGACTGGTGAAGTATTTAACAAGCAAACTAAATGCCCTCTACAATTACCAGTGGTATAACTATAGATCTTAACCTTGCAAATACATGTTGGCCAAAAGCACATTTGGGAATGATGGTAAAATGTATGGCTGAAAAAAATCACAAATATTTAAACTGTATTATTTTATGAATAAATTGGGTACTTACGGAATTTTTTCTAAGACTTATTATAGTCTTGTTTCTCTTTTCAAGGCAATTTCTGAACAGTGTTCATGTAAGCGACTTGGCCTCAGGTTAGGAATAGCTCTTTCACAGTCCCATAGAAACATGTGGATCATGGTTTTTAACAGGCAAGGAATTAAAATACTTAGACCCTGTTCACCAGAAATAGCTAGTGGTTGTTTCTAACCCAAAACAAGGACATGAGCTACAGTGTCTATGTTCCAGGAACATAGTAAGCATTATGTGTAATAAATAGATAACTATTCAATAGATAGATGCTTAATGAATAAATGGAATACTACTCAAATGAGTGAATGCATGAAAGAATGAATGAATGGACTTGTTAATGTGCTTCATGATCAACATCAAATCCACTGTAGATTTTTTTTTAATTTTTTACATTTTTATTGAAGTATAGTTGATTTACAATGTTGTATATATATAATATATTATATACAAT
>NC_041214.2:36786901-36880276 GCF_002837175.3 Physeter macrocephalus
TATGTAATGTAATATTTATATTTTATATTATATATCATATAATATATATTATATAATATGTGATATATTATATATAATATATAATATATTATATTATATATTATATATATTATATATAATATATTATATATTATATATTATCTATATTATCTATATTATATCTATATTATATATATATACACATATCCTTTTTCATGTTCTTTTCCATTATGGTTTATTACAGGAAATTGAATATAGTCCACTGTACTGTACAGTAGCTACTTGTTGGTTATCTATTTTATATGTAATAGTGTGTATCTGTTAATCCCAACCTCTTAATTTATCCCTCCATGCCCCCCTTTCTCCTTTGGTGACCAGAAGTTTGCTTTCTATGTTCCTGAGTCTATTTGTGTTTTGTAAATAAGTTCATTTGTATCATATTTTAGATTCCACATATAAGCGATATCATGTGATATTTCTCTTTGTCTGGCTTACTTTACTTAGTATGATAATCTCTAGGTCCATCCGTGTTGCTGCAAATAGCATTATTTCATTCCTTTCTATGGCTGAGTAATACTCCATTGTGTATATATGTACAACATCTTCTTTATCCATTCGTCTGTTTATGGACAATTAGGTTGCTTCCATGACTTGGCTATCGTAAATAGTGCTGCAATGAAATTGGTGTGTATGTATCTTTTAATGGTTTTAATGGTTTTCTCTGGATATATGCCCAGGAGTGAGATTGCTGGATCATATGGTAGCTCTATTTTTAGTTTATTGAGGAACCTCCACACTGTTCTCCATAGTGGCTGCACCAATTTCCATTCCCACCAACAGTGTAGGAGGGTTCATCTTTTCTCCACAACCTCTCCAGCATTTATTATTTGTAGACTTTTTGGTGATGGCCATTCTGAGCGGAGTGAGGTGATACCTCATTGTAGTTTTGATTTGCATTTCTCTAATGATTAGTGATGTTGTGCATTTTTTCATGTGCCTGTTGGCCATCTGCGTGTCTTCCTTGGAGAAATGTCTATTTGGGTCTCCTGCCAAATCCACTGTAGATTTAACAGGTGTGGATTGAGTGGCTGTGGCTGTCAATCAAAATGAGACACCATGTCATTCTCAAATATCTGTTGGGATCCACTACATTCATGCCAGGATGCCTGGGGTCTGGGAGATAGGGTGCTAAGGACAGTCCAGGTTTTCTCTCAGAACCTTAAGGCAGCCAACTTCCCTTTTCATGTCCAGACTCAAGCCCAGCTCAAAAGAATAATAAAAATAATAACTAACAGTCGTTGTACCAGACACTGTTCTAAGTGCTTGTCACAGGCTACCTCATTTAATTCTCCCAAAAGCTCCAGAAGGTAGATAGTATTATGAGTCTCATTTTGCAGATAAGGAACTTAAACACACAGAGTTTGGGTGACTAACCCAAGGTCATACAGCTATCAAAAGACATAGCCAGGATTTGAACCAGATACTCTAGCTCTTGAGCACAAACTCATTTTATAATTCCCATTTCAGCTACCCTCCTGGCACCTTACCCATCTACTTGCCATATTCAGCAGCAGATTATTAAGATATTTGAGAGCATGAGCCTTAAAATATGACCTTTGCCTCCGTTTGAGAAATCTCTGTCTCATCTGGTGATCTCATCTTCTTTTCGTGGGCTTTTGGCATCTCGTGATGTATAACATCCCGCTGGGAGCAGCGGAAGAGTCTCGAGACACACCCAGGTCTTCCCAGCTTCTTGCTACCAAGGAGACCATGTAGATGAGACATTTCAAACACAGATGCTTCCAGGAGCCGAGACACCATGTGAACAACTGAGGAGGAACAGGTTTAAAGGGAGGGATGTAAAGTAAGGGGTGTGGTGAGGATGGGGGAAAACTGGAAGGCAAGTGTGCAGAGGAGGGCTGCTCCACCCAGCTCCAGGGGCCAGGCAGGACAATGGACCCAGTGCAGCTAGGCCGTTCAATTTTTCAAGACCATTGAAAAATGTGATATTTCACATAAAACCTGCCAATTTGTAAATAGAAAAAACTCATTCAAAATTCAACAATCGTTTTAAACACTAAAAGGGCTAAAGTGTCTGCATCAAATGAAAAATACCTCTGGGTTCCTGTTGGCGCTGGAGTGCAAATTCGGAACCACTGAGTTATATGCATGTGTGGCCTGCCCTCCAACAGGCCTCAGTAGATAATTCCTGAGGACCCCAAAGAGATTTTATTTCTGTGGTTTACATCTATTGATATTTGCTGTATTTTAAATTGAAACTGAAACTGTAATATATTTATTAATTCATTTATGTCAAATTATATATTAACATAAGAATATTTTTAGAAAAACCTATATTTTCAAAACCAAAAAACAGTCAGTGAGACAAGCTGCATTGCCAGCTGGATTCCTATATCTGTTTCTGCATTCAACCTATTGTGAAATGATGTCTTGGTTGAAGTACAATGAAGAAAATCTAGTCTTACTTGGCTATGTAGTTGGTAAGGGGAGAAATATTTTTAAGAAAATTGTGCTAATTCTTTTTACCACGACAAAATTCAACCAATGGTAGTTTCTTGAAGGTTAGTTGCAATTTGGAATATGGAAGCATATCAATAAATGCTTCCTGGCATTTTCCATAGTTCCTTTACCCATGCATGATTCTGCAACATGATGCATTGGTCATTCAGAAAATGATGACCCACTCAGTTATTCACATGTTCCAAATACTTCCACAGTTTACAGCATAAATAAAATCACATTCTTCTGCTGTATAATATCACAGCTGATCTCATCAGACAGTCTAAGTATTGAGAATCTGTCAATTTCCAGTGACAGACTCAGGTTTTCCAAAATTCTATTCTTTGCTAGAAAGCTCAAATGCTATCATTGGAAACGTGTACTGTCAGTTGTTTTTCTTGAAGTGGCAGGCTCACTTCATTCATTTTCAAGAAAATATCTCCCAAATACCCATGTGTTAATAACTCCAATTTCTGTATCAGCCTTTTGTTGAGTAAAAATGGTGTTCCATGAGGGGAAAGGGCACACGTGCTTTTCTTCGAGGTAGAGGGGCTTTCTAGTGCTTTGATTTGATCACCCAGCATATGAAAAAGACATGGGCTCAAGGGTCGAGATTTAATAAAACTAACAATTTTTCTGCTCCTTAAGACCATCCTTAAGTGAAACTGCATGTTCTTTCCTGCAAGGTTGTGCTGGTGAAAATAGAATGACCACTAGTAAAGTGATGCCACCTTGACGTGAGCCAAGACACGAGCAGTTTTCCCCACTGATGCTTTTGCACTATTGGTGCAACTGTCGACAACGTGAAAAAGGCAAATAACATTTTAGTGTTATTGTAAAATAAAGTTTTCACCTCACAGCCTTCCTGAAAGGGTCTCAGGGACCTTCGGGAACCACACTTTGAGAACTGCTTGCTCTAGACCTCCTGACAGGAGGTCTATTGGTTCGTTATTTCTCCATAATAAATTACCACAAGCTCCATGGCTTAAAAACAGCACACATTTATTACTGCACAGTTCCCTGAAGTCAGAAGTCTAGGGAGACTCAGCTGGGTCCACTCAGCCTCATAAGGCTGAAATCAAGATGTCAGCGGGACTGCATTCCTTGCGGAATGCCCTGGGAAAGAATCTGCTTCCCAGCTCCTTCAGGTTGAGGTCCTGTCTCCTCATTGGCTGTCAGCTGGGAGGTCAGGGGGGAGTGGTCTTTACTCCTAGAGGCCTCCAGCCTCCCTTCCCTGCTTTTCATATGGCCCCTCCAGCACTGGTGGGTCAAGCACCTCTCAGACATTGACTCTCCCTTACTTCTTCTGCAGCATCTCTCTGACTCCAGCAAGAGAAAGTTCTCTGCCTTCAAGGGTCATGTGACCACATTGAACCATCCAGGTGATCCAGGACTTACTATCCAAAGATCTGTAACCTTAATGACATCTGCAACATCCCTGATGTCATGGAATATAACATGTTTATAGCTTCCATACTGCCAGATGATTCTAAAAGGAAACATGGAGTGTTCAAGAAGTGTAAAAAGGTTGCCTATGGAGACAGAAGGAGAATACAGACAAGGCCAAGGAGTGATGGTAAAAATACCTGCTGATTCCAAATTGCTGCCCAGGAGAGCATCCTCTAAATCTGTTTGAATAGGGGGGAGTTAGGAGTGAAGGAAGCAGAGGATACATGGTCTCTGCATCCAGAGGAGCTCCCAGCCCAGAGCTGCTCTCTGATTCTAGGACTTTGGAATCCTGTTAGACATACCGTGCATGCCTTAACATTAAGACACACAAGATTTAAGGACTTTCTCATGAAGATGCTCTTAAATATTTAAAGAAGAGTGGTGCAGGGAAAGAGGTAGGGACACGTGAGAAGAAACAGCAAGCCTGCCAACCATTCTCCTCCTCCTCCTCCTCCTCCCTGCCCCCTACATGAGACTGACCTTCAAATCAATCGAGAAAAAATTCCACTTTCTCAATACATCTAGACACTCTGCCCTCCTACTGAGCACAGTTCAGTGGAAATACCTAGTATTTTCCAGCCAGAACAACCTGGATACAAATCCAATCTTTGCTATGTCAGAGTTGTATGATATCCCTGATCCTCAACTTTCCCATCTGTGGAATGGAGAGAATAATTTCTACTTTGACAGGTTTCCTTGAGGATGTGAGATAATGTGTGTAACCCTGTCTAGGGTTGCAGGCTAGGTTTCCCAAGAAGCAAACTCTAAGACTGAGATTATTGTGCAGGTAGATTGTTAAGAGAACATTATTAAGGGAATATTCTTGGGATTATGAGCTGTGGAAGGAGAGGGAAGGAGGTACTACTGGGCAGAGGAGATGTTGTGTTGCAACATAGTCCTTCCAAGTTACCCCGAGTGGGGGCAAGGTGTCCAGGCCTTTATACGCCCTCATAGACCAGCCAGTGATGTAAGCTGCCTCAAGAAGAGGGGTGACTACTGGGCATATACCCTGAGAAAACCATAATTCAAAAAGAGTCATGTACCAAAATGTTCATTGCAGCTCTATTTACAATAGCCAGGACATGGAAGCAACCCAAGTGTCCATCACCAGATGAATGGATAAAGAAGATGTGGCACATATATACAATGGAATATTAGCCATAAAAAGAAACGAAACTGAGTTATTTGTAGTGAGGTGGATGGACCTAGAGTCTGTCATACAGAGTGAAGTAAGTCAGAAAGAGAAAAACAAATACCGTATGCTAACATATGGAATCTAAGAAAAAAAAAAAGTCATGAAGAACCTAGGGGTAAGGCGGGAATAAAGACACAGACCTACTAGAGAATGGACTTGAGGATATGGGGAGGGGTAAGGGTAAGCTGTGACAAAGTGAGAGAGTGGCATGGACTTACATACACTACCAAACGTAAAATAGCTAGTGGGAAACAGCCGCATGGCACAGGGAGATCATCTAGGTGGTTTGTGACCACCTAGAGAGGTGGGAGGGAGGGAGACGCAAGAGGGAAGAGATATGGGAACATCTGTATATGTATAACTGATTCACTTTGTTGTAAAGCAGAAACTAAAACACCATTGTAGAGCAATTATACTCAAATAAAGATTTAAAAAAAAAAAAAAAAAAGAAGAAGAGGGGTGGTTTGGAGTGAATAAGTCTTTCAGTCCTGAACGGGAGATCTGGGTTTCACAGCACAACACCATGACACGTGGCATATGGCAAGTACTTAACACATTGTAACACTTTCTATTATAATTGTCAGCATCATTTTTATCCTTCTTTTTATAGCCACTGCCCTGACTTAGTTTAAGTCTTCATCATCTCTTGTCTGGGATATGAAAGAGCCTCCTAAATGGTTTTCCTAATCTACATTGTCTTCCTCAGATCTGTTCTCCATACCGTTGCCAGAGTGATGGTTATAATCTAAGCCTCTCACTGCCCTGCTTAAAATCCTCCAGTGGCTCCCCACAAACTTCAGAATAAAAAAAGTTCACTTTAAAGTGACCTTGAACATAACATATACCTGACTTTCCCATCTGATCCTTGCCCACTTTCACCGCCCCCCTCGGCCACCCCACTGCTATTTGACAACCTCTTCACACTGCATTTGTTGAAGCTTCCCCCAACCCACCTCTTCACTCTGTTGGTTTCTGCTTATCTTTGAGGTCTCAGCTCAGGTGACAACTGCTCTCAGAAGCCCCCCACCGAACCAAGACATGGCCAAGTATTGGTATTCCTCTTATCATTTCCCTTTTCATCTGGGTATACTTATGTCAGAAGTCCCTCCAACTAGGACCTGAGTTTCTCCCAGAGAGCGGAGTCCTCAGGTCCTACTGTATAATCAGCACAGATACAATATCAGAGCATGCAGGGCTAAACCAGTAAGAGGAGGTGCCCTTCTGATCAATGACAGACCTCCCCACAGTCTTCTGAGAAATGCAGCTGCCACACACAAATCAGATTCTGGTGCATTAACTTCCATTCCACCACAAGTCACTGTTTAACACAAAGATTTCCAGACCCACAGGATGAAGTACAACAAACTTATAAGAGAACGTGACCAGTATCTTAAGGTTGATGTGATACAATTACATAATCCAGATGTTTCCAAAACTTCTACCTTTCATTAAAAACACCAACAGAATAGAGGGATGGGGCTTGCCTGGTGGCGCAGTGGTTGAGAGTCCGCCTGCCGATGCAGGGGACACGGGTTCGTGCCCCGGTCCGGGAAGATCCCACATGCCGCGGAGCGGCTGGGCCCGTGAGCCATGGCCGCTGCGCCTGCGCGTCCGGAGCCTGTGCTCCGCAACGGGAGAGGCCACAACAGTGAGAGGCCTGTGTACCGCGAATAAAACAAACAAAACAAACAAACAAACAAACAAAAAAAGAATAGAGGGATGAAAATGTTTGGGAACTAGAAACGGAGGTTCACAACACTGTGAATGTATGTACTGTCATTGAATTGCTCACTTCAAAATGACTAATTGTATCTTATGTATGTTAGCTTACATGAATTTCACCTCAATTTTAGAAAAACAAAAACAATAAATACCCCCAGCTTATTTGATGAGCAGACAGTCCAGTCGTTCACCAGGTTTCCTCCCGGACCCACCCTCACTTCTCACCTCGGATGTGGATGTGGCTCCAGTTTCTTCTTCTAATCACCCTCCTTCCACATCAGCACATTTCTGGGCTGCTGCATCTTCTCTCAGTCATACTCCACCCCACCTCCCCGCCACCACCACCACCACCATGGACACAGTCCCCATGCTTAAGTCCCCAGAGTACAGCCAAGAACAGACAGTAGCGCTCAACAAAGCTTTCCTGAATGTTTGAACTGAACAAAGAACATTTTTAATGCGATGGAGATGCATTGAAAAGGGGATGCCGTATTTGCCCTAAGAACTTGTGGATTATAAGATGCACCATTCATCTCATAACTCCTAAGAGAAAAAGAAAGAAACACCATGAAATATTTACAAGAATTTCACATTTGCCAATAAAGCACACATGTATCCCCCAAATCCCATTCTTCTTTCTTCTTTAGGGTCAAAATGCATCTAAGCTTTCTTCGTGTTGTGACTTTAAACGTGCTTCTACCATTTACACATAAGCAGAGCATCACAAATAAATGTTGGGATTTGTAGCTGCTTGGGACCTTGACCTTTTGGGATTTTTAGGGCAGATAATGTAATTCTGACGTTTACCCAAGAACACTGAGTTCTTGTATGTGTTTCCAATTTGATGAAACTTACAGTGGTTTCTAATTTTAAAAGCCCAGTGTGGATTCACAAACGAACACCAGTCGGCCATTCCATTCCGGCCTGTTTCTGTGGCTCCTGAGAACATAAAAGAGTCCTAAAACTGCAGCCTTGCTAATGGAACAAAGAATACTTTTCTCCAGAACGTAAACACAGCTTCAAGTTCGGGCATTATGAATCATTTCTATAGTCTTGCCCAGAAACTCCTGAAAGAAAAATAAAATAGATTCAAACATACATTGGTTTCTTATAGTGTATGGAGTGCCCTGTTCTTTTATACATCTATGTACATATATGCACATATATTCATTAGCTTTCACTTTGTAAACTTGAAAGCAGAGCTGAAAGTTGGCAGGGTTCCCTCTAAGATGAACAGACAGGATTTCCCTCATTATTGCCCCATCCTGATGGCCAGGTGAGATTTCTAAAAAGGAATTTCTTTCACAGGTGATTAAAAGGCATGGTGTATTTCAAAAGAAAGATCTTTTCTTCCCTCTTGCATATTGAATGATTTTTCTAAATGGCATAAAATGCTAAAGAGTTCCTCCTGCATTCATTAAAAATCCACAGGTAAATCCTTGGCAACCAGCTGGGATCCACTGGGACCACAATCCCTGCATTATGGAAAGCAATCAGAGCACCAAATGTCAAACCCAGGTGGACTGGAGTGTGGGATATGAAAAATATGTACACCCACAGGGACTGGATTAGGCTAAGAAAATAATTTCATAATCTAAACTAATTCCTTTAGAGTTAAATATGAATCAAATGAATTGAAAGTGATTAAAAATACATTAAATATAGCCACAGTCGAGAAATTACCATCATGTTCTGTTTATGTCTCTTTATTTAATAGCCTCAGGATCAGAATGAACTTAGCTGAGCTGCCATCCTGCAGGTCTCAGTTCATTCTAGAATGTGCATTTATCCATTCTAGCGAGAGTAGTTGACAAGCTGGTCCTACGCTCTTGAAGAAGGCTGACTCAAGATGGTTATGAGCAAGAGTTTTGGTGTCAGGCAAAAATATGTTTCCTAGAGAATATAAATTTAGTTACCTTCTCTGACCCTGAGATTTCTCATCTGCAAAATGGAAATGATACTATCTGCCTCTCAGAGTCCTTGTGAGGACTTCAGGAGATAATATCTTTAAAATGTTGAGCTCAATTGCATGGCATATAGTAAGCAGTCTCTAAGTTATTATTTGTAGCATAATGGGCAAGGTGTATAGCCTGGAAGGCAAAAAGATGGCTAAAAAAATAATAAGTATGATGAAAAATGCACAAAACTGTAGCATTTGATGACCCTTGTCACAGTGGCTGGCTCACGGATAAACATGTGACCTCAGCCAGGACAGAAAATCCAAACTCAGGACTTTTGCTGGAGCTCCCAGGAGAGAGTAACTGTGCCCTGATGTTGCTGCCCTGTGCGGACATAAACCTGCAGGTGGGGGAAGACTTCGCTGGTGCCTCATGGGAATGAGGCCAGTGCAGAACGAAGAGGTAAAGAGGGAAAAGGGAAGGCAGCATCCTGATGACCTTAGCCAGGCTCTGGATCCAGCCTCGCCCCTGGAATTTGCCACCACCAAAGCCTGTAGTTGTCCTTTCACTTAATCCAGTTGAAGTTGGACTTCTGTTGCTCACAGCCAGAGATTTTTGACTAATGTAGCTTGACCTTGGGCAGAGAGGAAAGATGGCAGGGCAGGGGTGGAGAGAGGTGGTGCTGCATGGCTGTTCCTTCTCTCACCAGCTATGAAGGGAACCCGTTTCCCTCACTTCTTTCTGGTCACTGAACCCTTGTGGGGCTGAGAACTATCTAAATTAATATAAATTACTCATCGATTAATATTTGGTTGTAAGTCTTCCACCTTAGGACTTTGGAGAACAGGCTCATCTTTGATTTCCCTGTAGGATTTAGGGTAGAGATAGCAGGTGGGATTTGGAACGTAGAAAGTCCTTGCATATTCATTGAATGAAACAAACACGTTGCCCATTCACCAATTTTTCCTTGTGTGAGATTGAAAAGAGACAGAGGAGATACAGACAATTTGTTTCTGGAATGGAACAAATCATCTGAATTGCCATTGCAGGTAAAGGGCAAAAGGAAAGTCCTCCTCTCTTCTGCCTGAGGGAAACCCTCCCTGTTCCTTCTTAATATTCTATACCTACCACTTCTTACTATTTCCCATATGATGACCCATTACATTTTTCATTTCAGGATTTGGAATAATTCAGAAACAAAGGAGAGATTAAAATCAAATCTTTCTCACATTCTTGGAAGCAGGAAGGACATTCTAATTAAGGTGTTCTCTAAATTTGCTAGAAGTTTAAGGGGAAAAACTGAGAGAAGTTTCAGGGAGAATGGCTCCTTGTCCATGGGCTAGCGTCTTTTTCCTCCTGAAGAAAAGCCGCTCTGCTTTACAGTCCAAGAAAGCATCCATCAGGACCAGCATCTTTCTGCTGCCTGAGACCTCCAATTTCCAGTCCTGGGATGCTTCCCTGTGCTCATGGGAGAAAGATCCAGATTTCAGTGGCAAAGTCAATTTCCCCAAGAATCAATTTCTGATATATTTTATTTTGTTGTCTGACCAAGTCCCAAACTTCCTTTCGCAGAAGGCCTTGCTTCAGAATGACATTTTACATTTAGACAGTTCCAATCTAGCTGATATTTCACTTTAAAGATCATTTCCCCCCTTTTCTACTTGTCATAACTTAAGCAAGGAGATGTTTTATAAATAACTTCTGCTTTCAGTCACCCAGAACAGCAAACCCAAGGGCTCAGCATCATGTAAAGTGGAAAAATAGAATGGGAATTAGGAGACCTGGGTTCTAAAGCAGGCTGGACTAGGTACATGGCTTTCCTACAGATGTTCACTAAATATCCATCTTGCAAAATTTATCTAACCTCTCCAGCCACAATACTTTCCACATAGACTGTTGTGGGGATTAAATAATAATAATTGCAAAACATTTACCATTACACCCAATACTATATAAGTAGCTCAAAAAATTATTATGAGTCTTTTCATTACTACTATTACTACTACTATGATATAGCAATTGTTCTTTTTCCAGAAAACTCATATTCTCTCAGACAAATTACTGTTCCCATAATGACTATTCACTTGAAGGAAACTTTAAGGCAAAGTTTGCCTACCCACACCTGGCATTCTCTGCACTGCTCCTGGACTGGAGAGAGTGGATTCCAAGGGTAAAGAAACAGAAGGAAGAGAGAAGAGTAGGTTTAGCATATTATACCTTGTCCAGAAAGGAGCCCAGTTTCCTTGATGGGAGTGTGATGATGACGATGATAAAGATGATGATGGTGATGATGGTGATGGTGATGCTGATGATAAAGCTGATGATGAAGGTGGTGGTGATGGTGATAAAGCTGATGATGAAGGTGGTGGTGATGGTGATGATAAAATGATGGTGACAATGATGATGATGATGGTGATGACAATGGTGATGTTTTTAAAAAATGAAAACACTATTCTTTCATATGCTGTATTTCTGTAGTATTGGAAGGAGATCAGAAAACATGGAGATAAAGGACACTAGAGGCAAAACAATGACAAAGAGATGTCCTAACACCTGTTAGGAAACTTGCATGACTGCATCAAGATGAATTTGCTCATGTACAAAATGCCAATGAGAAAGTTAGAAAAGGATAAGTCAAGATTTTTCACAATTATTGCAATATCTAACAGAAAGTGAATGTAAATATTATTACTAGTAATAGTAGTTGACACTTTTTTTAGTTCTTACTATGTGCCAACTACTGTGTTAAGCACTTTGCATGCATCATTTCATTTCCTCTGGACTGTTGCCTTAAGAGGGTTTTTTTTTTTAATGACTTTTATAGATGAGGAAGCTCAGAGAAACTAAGTGATTCCCCCCAGGTGCATGGAAATAGTAGCAGACACAGGATCTGAACCCAGACTTTCCCACTTCTAAAAAAAGTCTGCTCCTAGCTATTATATGAGTAGATCAAGTCCTTCGCTCCTGATGTTGGTGGATGAGGCAAAAGGAGCATGATGGTGAGCAAAACAGAGTCTTTTGCTCTTGTTAGTCATTTGGTAACCCAAGTTCAGGCCTTTTCACCCAAGCTATGGTTCTGGGGTTGCCTCGGCTCCTGTTGGTGTGATAATTCTGACTACTCTTGGTATTTCACATCAGATTCATATATTTTTTACTGAGGTATAATTCACATACCTCAAATCCTCCCTCTCAAAGTGTACATCTAGTGGTTTTTAGTATATTCACAAAGTTGTGCCACCATCACCACTAAAATTTTCAAGTGTTTCTGGAGCTCTTATTTTATATATACATAACATATATATATTATATATATAACATATATATAATATATTTTTTTGTGTGGGGGTGGGTAACACATGGCTTGCAGGATCCTTAGCTCCCTGACCAGGGATTGAACCCACGCCCTTGGCAGTGCAAGTGTGGAGTCCTAACCACTGGACCACCAGGGAATTCCCCTGGAGCTCTTATTATAAATGTAGGATTTCTGGGAGAACTGAGGAAATACATTAATATTACCCTGCCTTGAAAGAGTTTGCAATCTTGTCAAGAACACGTGGCTTATAAACTTAAGGCTCCTCACTACTTATAATAAAAGAGAATAATACAGTACAAGAACATAACATATGCACTAAGTGCTAAGAGAGAGGAATTAACAGGCAGGTCTAGTGATGATGAGGGAGTCCTCAGTGGGGAGGTAGGCCTTGGAGATGAGGAATAATTGGAGAGGTGGTGTGAGTGGGGAGGGCATCAGATACAAGAAGCTGTCAGGCTAAACGGCCCAAGTGTGAAACTCTTGCCAAGCATAACTATTTGCCCTACTGAGAGATTTGCTGGGACTTCAATAGGAAATACAAAAGAGATTAGATGAAGCCCAGTGATTTCAGCCAGAGATGGCCTGCCCTATTTGAAGGTAATTTATATAATAGTGACCAGTGTCTCCTCTCAGTAACTTGGATGTGATGCTCATTGGTTTCAGCGGGATGCATGCTTTGCGGAGCAAAGACAGCATTTGGCTCATGGTGGAAATTCCTGCTTTTAAAAGCCATTTTGTTCCATTTTGAAATAAAGTGGAAGTCATGCCCCATGATGCTTCATGGTTAATAAAACTTCAAAGGCATTTCTGCCTGGGTATAAAAGATTATTTTAAGCATCATCTTCTGGGCTCCTCGGTTACTAAGGGAATCCTGTCTCAGCTCAGCAGTGCAGACAGGCGAGTTGCCATGACAATCCTGCTAGGCCTGGTTGGAGTCTAAATACCACAGAGGGAGGAACCGCTGTCACTCCCTGACCCCTGAGCAGCTTGGCAGTGCCCTCCCTGCCCCTGCAGCCGGCCACCCCTCCTGGACCCACCTCAGCTACCCAGTCCTTGTAACTAGGGGGCACAGGCACCACTGGAAGGGCATTTAGGGTCAGTGGCTCAACCTGTTTGATGGTCAATCTCCTCTTCTGTCCCAGAACGTGCTGTTCATGCTGGGTCATATTCAAGTCTTCCTGGACACCCACAGTCCTTCAAGCCTGGCCTTTGTCTCTCCGAATAGAGGAAATACTAGATATTTACCAAAAAGTTGCACTAGGAAGCAGAGTAAAATCTGGAATAAATCTTATTTTCTTTCCAGCCAGACATAATCTGAAACATTTTCACAGGGGAGACCTGTCACAGTATTGGTCAATCAGCAATTGATCAATCCCTGCAACTGCCTAGATGCAATTCTATCCTTTCACATGGACACACTCATGGTGTTTGTGGCAGACTATACTTTCTAAAGATGGTGGTAACCATGTCTCCCATCCCATGTGACAATGTGACTCAATGCTCACATTGAGGCGTGGGTCTCTATTCCTTGAACCTGGGCCGACTGTGTCTGAAGCAAAGTAATGACATGTGATTTCTGAGGTTAGGTCATAAAAGGCAACACAGCTTATATCTGGTTCTCTTGGGATGCTTGCTCTCGGGATCCAACCCTCATGTTGTGAGGAACCCCAAGCAGCCACATGGAGGGACCACATACAGGTGTTCCAGAGAACAGCCTAGTTGAGGTCCTGACTGACAGGCAGCATCGAACACCAGACATGAAGTGAAGGCGCCTTCAAATGTTTCAGCCCCACAGCTGACATCACCCCTGGTCTTTGAGTCATATCAGTGGAACATGAAGCAGAAACAAGCTGTCCCCACAGTGCCTTTTCTGAATTCTCAACCAACAGGAGGCATACAAAAAATTAAACAGTGGTTGTTCTATGCCAAAAAGTTTGTGGTGATTTATTACTCAGCCATAGTAACTGGAACTACATCCTAGGCTGTCCTTTCTCTATTCTGCTGCTGGGGACTCTTACTCTCCCCTCAAGGAATAATTCAACTGTTACCCTTCAGATGCACATTTTTCTTCTCTTGGGTGAGAGGCAGTGCAACAGAGCAGTGAAGCACTGGACTCTGGAGTCAGCCTGCCTGGGTTCAACTCCTGGCTCCATGAATTACTTGATAAACTTATGGTTTGTGACCTTGGATGAGCTGCTTATCTTACCTGTGCCTCAATTTACATATCTGTAAATGAGGATGAGAATAATAGTACATACTTCATAGGTGAGGAGTGAGTTGGAAAGCACTTAGAACAGTGCTTGCCACTTAGCACAATTTAAGCACAAGTGTTGGTTATGTCTCATTCTTCTGGGACCCTTTCCAAGTATAATCAAAATCCCAAATGAACTCATTCTCTAGAATTTCTCAAGACTCTGTACCTTCTGGGTTCAGACAGGACCATAACCATGGCTCCAGATAACAAGAGTATTCACTGGTCTAGAGCTACATTTCAGCCATCAGAACTACACAATATTTGGAGAAGACCAGGGGGAAGGAGCCGCCCTTGACTGAAAGCATCTGGTCCTTGGGTGTGTGATGCTCCACTGTCTGCTACCAACATTTTTGTTCAGCCATCAGAGAACTGTAAAGAAATGTATATGGGTTTAATTACATTAAGTTTCAGAGCCATTCTGAGTATAAGGACAGACTGCTGGAAACTATAACCCACCTCACCACATGGTCACACTGCTGCTGGTGCTGTTTCTTCTTCCCCCTCCTCCTCCTCCTCTTTTTCTTCTTCTTTTTTATGCTTCAAGACAAATGTGTTTCTATGCTGATCAGCTCTTGGAACCCTAAAATCTGTGGGACAATTAGGATTTATAAATTAAAAACTATGTTTTTAAAAGCTTTATACTGAAATTGAAAATTGTAATTTAGTCTTACTGGAGGACATTGAGGCAGAATTCATCTTCTTACTGATTCTGCAATATGGCCGTTTAAGTTTTCTATTCTAATTAGCAATGGGATCTCAAAGTTCAAAATTTCCTAAAGTTCATTTTTTCTATTCCCCATCTAACGCTCAACAAACTTTCATAAAATCTCTACCAATTTTAAAATATGCTAAATTCTCACAACTTTAGAAAAATGGAAGAAAGCCAAGGATAATTTAATTAGAAGTCTAAACTCAAAACAATTTTTAATTTCAAATATAAGGCATGTTATGAGCTAAGAGATAGCATAAAGGAATGTAAAATATAAACTAATCAGCAATGAAAAATGTATCATTCTGCAAGCAGCCAACCAAACAGGACATATCACAAACAGTGTAAGAACTAACTGAAGGGCCTAAAGGCGGGAACACATGAAAAAATACTTTCCAATAAATCCTTGGTTTGAAACCTACTCCTTCTAAGATGGTTCTCTTTTGTTGGCCATGGCTTTAGAAATTCAGAAGTGAAACTATTCCTCATGTTTTATTTAATATGAAAAACATTTATTACATCAGCTTTGGTCTGAATTAGAGGAGCAAGGATTACAGAATGGTAGCACTAAAGGGAGATAATGGGGGCTATCTTTGTTCCAGTGAGAAACGGAAGTCCCAGAGAGGCTGATATCAGGGTCCCAGGGTCCAGGGTGCTCTCTGAAGGATGACATTAGAAATGCTGGGAAGCTTGAGCTCAGCTCCCTAAAGGAGACCTGGCTGGGTCACTTGAGAACTGGACTGGTCCTTGTGAATTAGCAGCACTCCGTAGTGACTAAATCAAGTAAGAGGATACCTCCCAGACCCAGCTGGCAATCAGGAGATGTGTGCTGTGTGACAGCAGACAAAGCATGTTTTGCTTTGATTCAGTTCAGCAGTAGTGTCTGCTAAGGATTTCATTGACTCAAGGTTGCCATTATGGACCAGGAGAGTTTTGTAGGGGCAAAGTTAGACTGAATGGCTGACTCCTCAGGCCTCACAGACCACAGTGTGTGATAGGATCACTTACCAATTTTCCTCTTAGCGATAGAGAAATTCCAACAGAAGAGTAATAACACATTTGTCTTACAGAATCAAAGAAACAGAATGGCTGAGAGCACAGGCTCTGTGGGCACACTGCTGAGATTTAAATCTTGGCCCTAACTAGTTGAGTGAACTTGTGTTGTGTAATCTCTCTGTGTTTATTTTCTCAATTGTAAAATGGAGATAATTATAGTATTATCACATGGGGTTATCATAAAGATCAAGTGAGGAAATACACTGAAAGAGTGAACATGAATCCTGTTAGGAATCAGACTGCAGGTGTTTAATTTATAATGGAATGTCAACACAATACTTCTAACAGAACACACCCAAGGTCACACTCCAGCTACAAAATGACTAACAGTTCCTTCATCTGAGTGATTTCTGCTTCCTCACCATCATCATCCCTAGTCTCACTTTGTCCTTCATTCCTCCAGAACAAAATTATTGAGACGCCCAAATGCTGAACTGTCCTTGATAGCATCCATTCCAAAACAAGTCCCTGTTTTCCTGATGCCACCCAGCATAAGTCCAAATCTTATAACTCGTTTGTATAGAGACATCCTCAGGTGTATGCTCTCTCTTGCTGCAGCAAGCTAATTAAACTTAACCTTGTTTGAGTTTGGGCGTGCCCCTGGTGGTCTCTGACTAATGGGCTTCCACAATACTCAGCACATATAATAGCATACTATATGCACAAGAAATGCTAGCCACTGGCAGTAGTAGGCAAGTCTTTTTGTTCCCAGCTTCTTGCATACAGCACACCTCAAGACATGCTTGTTCAATAAAGGGCTATTCTCAAATAACTGGGAAGCCAGGCTAAGATGAGAAAACAAAGCAAACATTTAGAGATTGTACTTTGTTTTCTAATTTTTATTTTTAGAGAACAGTCCAAGTAGTTACCAGGAATTGACCATTGCCTGGACTTTCTAAGTTAGGGTAGCCAGATTTTGAATAAAAGAGGGTCTTGAAATAGCTAAACTTTTAAGTTTTTATTTCTGAATTTCTACAAACACACATTTGACAGAGAAGGAGACAAACTTTTGGAGTAATAGAATGAATGCCCAAGATACATCCATGGTGATTAGGTTTATTTGCACCTAAGGTGTATTAGGTATCTATTTAGTGACTCAAAATGAGAGTAATCATTTATTCTCTGTGGCAGTTTCTTCTGGTCAGGAACCCATGAGTTCCTTGGCTGGGTGGTTCAGGCTCAAAGTCTTTCATGAATTGCAATCATCTGAAAGGTTGCCTGGGACCGGAGGATCCCCTTCCTAGGTGGTTCACTCTTAGCTGGATAATTGGTTCCTCTTCACACGGGCCTCTCCACAGGGCTGTTTGAGTGTCTGCAGGACATGATCGCTGGCTTTCCCCATAGGGAGCCGTCCAAGAGCCCAAGACACATTAGCAATACCTTTTATGATCCACCCCTGGAAGTCACACATCATCAACTTGGCCATATTCTACTAGTACATGCCAACCCTGTTTCAGGGCCGACTCTGCCCATCTGCCGGATGTGCTATTTTGGACCAGCACCAAAACTCTAAGTCTGTGTTCCCTCATTTATAATATAAAAATAACAACCTCCCTTCGGGGCTGTTTTGAACGTAAGCCAATATAAGATTATCAAGCGCTGCTTAGTACAATGAGCTGCCCACAACCGGCATTACTTAGAAGTGATTTCGTTTCCTTAGGAAGCCTGTCCCGAGTTCGCCTCATTCTCCTAAAGTTTAAACTCCGAGCATCCTTTTTTTTCCACCCCTGGAGAGCCGAGTCAGTCAGACCCCACCCTCCCCAGCCAACTCGATCCCGACGTAGGACTATTCAGGAGGCGGAACTCTAGTTCCCGGGGCTCACCTCGGTACCGGCGCTCTTTGCGAACGGACCGGAAGTGGCTCCGGCAGCTCTTCTTCGTCCGGAAGGGCAGTGGCGGGCGGCCGGATGGGTGGTTTGGGAGGAGTCTGAGGGCTGGGTTGCCGGCGCTGGGACTCCCTGAAAGCGGAGCGGCGGGGCGCCCGGAGGTGAAGGGGTTGTTCCCTCCCGGCCTGGTCATGCACGGTTGGAGGCTGCTGGCTCGGACCGGCGCCCGGGTGCTGGACCGCGGCGCGGGCGGCCTGGGCGCTGCCCGGGGCTCGGAGAACAGGTGGGTGAGGAGAGACGAGGGTGCGGGGTGGTCCCGGCACCTGTGGCCTCGGGCTGTGGCCTGGCCCGGCGCGGGGTAGGAGGGGGTTCCGTCCAGGCCTGAAGAGTAAGAATCACTGCTCTAAGGACGTGCCCTTTAAAGGATTGAAGGGGTGGGGGTTTTTGCTTTTTAATGCTGATGAGCATTAAAACAAGCATTACCAACAGCAATAATATTATCTGCCAATTAGTGAGCGTTTACTCTGTAATAAATGTTCTTTTAGGAACATTAGGCTCCTTAGGTCATGTAGCCTCACGTTAGAGCTGCTATCATCCGTTTTGCAGATACCATCATTTTCCCGTCCTATCATTATTCCGTTTTGCAGGTAAAAGGGAAGCTTAGAGAAAAGTGATCTGCCCAAGGTCATTTAACTAATAAGTGCAAAATTGGGTCTCTAGCCTGGATGTATCTACCTGCCTACAAAAGAGATAGCTCGCAGGAAGATTTACTTCTTTTCTGACCCTCCTGGCAAGAATTACACATCTCTTAACTGACTTCCGTCCCGTAAGGTCTCTCAGCGAGTCACAGGCCATGTCTTTTATGGATTTTAGAATTTGCACACCCAGTTTCTTCACCACTCTGAGCCAAGGCCATGTCATTACAGGGGTTTATCAGAGAAAGATCAGTAACCCTAAATTTTGTCATCTCTACTGGATGTAAACTGTTAACGTACATGTTCTGGTGGACCTGTGGCTTCTCTTGTCTACATAGGACTACTCTGTTAGAAATCTGTTTATCCCAGAGGAGAAGAGGAAGAACTTTTCCTCCAGGGTAACTATTAACAGTTGAAATATGAGCCCCATTATTATCATGAGGAATGTCAGGGAAAAAACTGGAACAGAATCCAAACCCTTTCCAAAGGCCCTGACTACACTTTCCAACTCATGTGACCTCCCTTCTGTACATTAAGTGGGGAACCTTTTGAATTGTGCTTTGTTTTCTAATTTTTATTTTTACAGAACAGACATCTGGCTTTTGGTTAGAAGTCTCCATGGCAAGAGTGGTACTTGGTGGGATGAGCATCTTTCTGAAGAAAATGTTTCCTTTGTTAAGCAGTTGGTCTCTGATGAAAATAAAGCCCAATTAGCAAGTAAACTCTGTCCTCTGAAAGATGAGCCGTGGCCTATACATCCTTGGGAACCAGGTGGTTATTTTGTATATGTTGTGTTCTCATCGCCTAATTACTGTCTAGCTGGCACGTTTAAAATCATAGTGACTTCTGAATCAATTTATCATTTCTTTAATTTTTTTGTCATGTCTTAAGTGTGTCTATTTTATTGTGGTTTGCTTTGCAAGTATATTTCCAGCATCCTAGTCTACTGTTAGTCAATGTCTGATGATCATCAAGACTTCCTCAAGAAACTGCTTTGTAGGTGAAAAGAGAATTGTTCTGCAAAGGTTTTCCTGTTTTCTTCAGATGAAAAATAATATAAAATAAATCAGGGAAGGAAAGCTGGAAGAGTGTGATCTAAACGGTAATGTATCACACAGACGTTTGTAGCTGGGGTATTCTGCCACTCCACGCCTGCCAACCATAACCCCAGAATCAGCTCTTTGTGCCTGGTAGAGTGCTAAATCCATGTGTGGCCAGACCAAAAATCATAAGGCCTTTCCTGTTCATGGAGTTGTCATTGGTTGGGGGTTATTGTGGCTGTTGAATTGTTTAATGGCTAGAATTCTTAGTGGAGCAACTTTATCAATTTATGCAACAAATCTAAGTGTCATGGTGGATGCTGACATTTTAGCAACATGACCACTTGTGTCATCTCAGTAACTCCAGCTAACTTCTCAGTAGTAGATGTTTCCTAATTAATGAGGTTGGATATGAATTGATATTAGGAAAGCAAAGCATAATGATGGACTTATCATGCCCTCTATTAATACCACTATTTTAAATACCAGAATATATCAGTTTAACTATTTTCTTTATTTTATACGGTTTTCTTATATTTTTTATTTTACAGAGATTTATTGAGTACCAATATATTATGTCAGGCATGGCTGAAGGCACTTATATCTGTAAGGAACAGTTGTATTTTACTGTGTGAATATATCAGCATGTTTCTTATCTGCTTGATCCTTATATGAAAGCAAAATTTAGGAAATACCATTGTATCGTGTTGACAAATGTTGAAAAGTCTGTGTGAATATTGATTTGTTTTTAATTGCCAGGTTCCTCTAGAGTAGGCCTTATTGCACTGAAGTTAGGCATGATGCCCTTATGGACCAAAGATGGTCAGAAGCATGTGGTCACATTACTTCAGGTAAGAAACAGAAGATGTAACAAATCTATGTGTGTGCTGAGATCTATTTGTGCAAACCTAAATGGGCAATATTTGTATCCTGAAACATTTGACTGTGTGGTGAAGAAGAGGTAAAGTCGAGCATAGATACTGTAACAGAGCCTTACTTCTGATGGTGTCAGTGAATGTTCTCACTCATGCCTGAGTGGTAGCTTTCTTTATACTGGCATTGGGATAACTGGGGCAATGAGTTAAAAAAAAAAAATTGTAACCTAGCTTCTTACAGATCTACTAGTTTAATTCATAATCAGAAAAAAATCTGTCCCATTTTATTTTCATTTATGGAGTTCTTTCAATTCCAAATTGTAATTTTGATCTCTTTACTAACTCAGAATGTAACACTTTTGTCTGGGGAAGCAGCATTTTGTTCTCTGAGATAAGGTTAAGCTCTGATGGTTAAGAGTGTAGGCCCTGGAACCAGAATACCTCAAATGTTGGTTCTGCCATTTTCTAGCTGTGTTCCTTGGAGCACTGTGTCTTATCTGTAAAAGAATAATTTTATTCTGTAGAAGAAATCACTATGATCTCCCTCAGAGGGTTATTGTGAGGCTTGCACAAGATGCTAAATGTCAAGCACTTAAAATTTAAAACAATATTAAATGTCCAATAAATGTTAGTTGTTATTGTCTTTATCATTATTATAAAAAGATCACTGATAAAGTTGAGACCTTCATTCCCCAGATCACTTTGAACAGCTCAGTTCATATTGGAGTCAAGCCTTAGACAAGCGTTTAGGCAGGTGATGGGGAGTAAAATGAGACCTCATGGGCTTCCCTGGTGGCGCAGTGGTTGAGAGTCCGCCTGCCGGTGCAGGGGATACGGGTTCGTGTCCCGGTCTGGGAAGATCCAACATGCTGCGGAGCGGCTAGGCGCATGAGCTATGGCTGCTGAGCCTGCGCGTCCAGAGCCTGTGCTCCGCAGTGGGAGAGGCCACAACAGTGAGAGGCCCGCTTACCGCAAAAAAAAAAAAAAAGACCTCATGCGCGTAAGTGCTTCCAGTGCTGACAGGCACAGGTGGCCTGTAAGCCTTTAGTAAGTTTTTACTGACTCTGAATGAGCAAGGAAAGGATTATAGTTTCTGGAACTCTACAGAACTTTGGGAGCTTTTAGGAATGATGGGTGGGATTGTAAATTGGTACAGCTGCTTCGGGAAATAGTTTAGCATTATGGAAAAGTTGAGGTACATGAACCTGTGGTCTCCCAGTTCCACTCCTGAGTGTTACTAGAAAACGTGAACAGATGATTTATAGCAGCATTACTCTTAATACTCCAAAAGTAGAAATAACTCCCATGTCCATCATGGTAGAATGGGTAAATAAATCATGGTGTATTTACATGATGGAGTGCTGGGTGGCAGTGCAAATGGACAGAATAGAGCCACACACAACAGTATGGGAGAACCTTACCAATAGAACCTTGAGTGAAAGCAGGAAAATATGGAGGAGTATATGTGGTCTGACTCCATCTACATAAAGGTTCAACAGGCAGCTCTGAACTATAGGATTAAACAGTACTTTCAAAGGTAGTAATTATAATGAAAAGTTAAATGATTACCATAAATGTCAAGAGAGGTGGTTATTTCTAGGACAGTTCTTCTCAGACTTTACCTCAGAATCACCTGGAGGGCTTATAAAACACAGGTTCTGATTTAGTAGGTCTTGGCTGAGGCCTGAGAACCTGCATTTTCACAGAGTTCCCAGGTGACTGATGCTGCTTGCCTGGGGACCATACTTTGAGAGCCACTGCTCTAGGGGTGAAAAGGGTGGGGAGGAATGGGTGTGAGGGGGGAATTGGGAAGAGACACAGAGGTTTCGGGGATTTTTGACATGCGTAGTGGTTACATGCATATTTTCTTTATAAACATTTTGTTGTGTATTTGTGTTTAATGCACTTTTCTGTTTGTGTTGTATTCAGTATTTGACAGTGTTTTTTTAAGCGTGTGGTTGGTATGAGAGGGATGGTGAGATAAGAAACTTTAGGGAATTGCTAACTGTCCGAGGGCCTCAGTGTGGCTGGTATGTAATGTTAACATGTGTCCTGGCACATACTTATTTTTTTTATGTTTGTTCTTTTAGGTACAAGACTGTCACGTCCTAAAATATACTCCAAAGGAAAATCATAATGGAAAAATGGCAGCCCTGACTGTAGGAGGAAAAACTGTATCACATTTCCATGTAAGGGTGCACTTTCATTCCTAGGATAGTGCATTTCTTTAGTTTTAGACCTGAATTCTTTGAGATTCTGAATTCTTTAAATTTTGAGGCTATCCCATAGCCACAGACTTGTCCAGGAGGTGAACTGTGGATTTGGGGGGAGGCAGTCTGATAGAGCCACTGACCCCAGGAGTCTGGGAGACTTTGAGTTTGCTCCAGTACCTCCCTTCACTGTCTGGAACAAGTAACTTCACCTTCTAAGCTTCATTATTTGCCCAGATGTAAAATGTGGATAAAAATACTACTTACCTAAGAGGTTTGGTACCAGGATTACGTGAGACTTTTCACATGTGCCTGGCATGTAACAGACACTCAAAAGATGGTAGCTATTTGATTATTTTGTGGTTGTTTTATGTTTAATTTCATTTTTTTTCTAAGTTGTCTCAACTCTTGACTCCAACAGCATGTGAGGATTAATTTCTCATATATTAGAAGTTTTCAGTATTGGGAAGAAAGCTGTGTATGAAGTCACATCAGATTTTTCTGAATAAAGTGTATTTCCCAAGTAGAATACTAATAGAATGCTGAGTTTGTAGTTTAAATGTGAAAAAATCTGCACAATTAGTATTTTGGGGGGTTTGGGGATGACTAAAAGCAGAGAATGCCTTTCTAGGAATGGTGATGGTTTTCACTAATGGCTGCTAAAACATCTTTAGGTTTACTAAAATGTTGCTTGTCTCTAGATTAAAATTTTTCCATTATAAATGATTTATAAAATGAACATGAATGAAAGTTAGGAGACAACCTGTTCTGTGCAGCTGTCAAAACTGACAAGTGTTTATCGATTGCCTCCTATTTCCTTGTCATAGTTAACTTTTGAGCACTTATTACATGTTGGGTATGTAGGCATTAAGTCTTTTACATTTTTTTTTTTTTTTTTTTTTTTGCATTATGCGGGCCTCTCACTGTTGGGGCCTCTCCCGTTGCGGAGCACAGGCTCCGGACGCACAGGCTCAGCGGCCATGGCCCATGGGCCCAGCCGCCCCGCGGCATGCGGGATCCTCCCGGACCAGGGCACGAACCCGTGTCCCCTGCATCGGCAGGCGGACCCTCAACCACTGCGCCACCAGGGAAGCCCGAGTCTTTTACATTTATTAACTTACTTTTTCAGACTCTAAAGATAACGAAGTTAAGTAACTCCCTCAGGGACACCCACCAATAAGAGAGTGACGGTTAGACTCTGAAAGCCTTACTTTGTTAATTGTGTCTTGATATCCACCTTTTGGGAATACATAGGGAAGGTGGACTAATAAATTGTCTCAACACAGTACTATAAATGCAACAAGCACATTGGCCAATTCTGCTTGTGGAAATCCTAGGAGATTTCACAGGGAAGAGACCAGAAAGGAGGGTGGGTGCTAAAGGCGTGCCAGGCAGAGTCGGCTCTGCAGAAGCAGATGCGTGGAAGAGCATTGGTGCTTGGGAAGAGAAGGGCCGTGTGTCTGGATCTTAGTGTGCAGTCGGGGAGAATGTGGTAAAGGTGTGACAGGTGGGATTGTCAGGATGGAGGGCTAACAAGTTTAGACTTCATCATGTAAACTTGGAGGAACTTTCTGAATTCTTTAACCAGGGCAGTGGTCAAATTGTTATCATGGTTAACTAAATTAGAAAATGCCAGGTGCAGGGAGGACATTTAGGAGGTTGTTTTAAGCCCTCAGGGAGAGTTGATAAAAGTCTTTTGCCCCAGAGCAGTTGCACTGGGCTTGGAAGAGGCAGGGATTATAAAAGACCAGGTGAGTGTAAGCGTGTGGGAAGAGGACCCAGCAAGTCAGTGCTCATGCCATGACCCGGGACAGGGACAAGGAAAGGGGTGCTTTGGAGGAAAGACGTGTTTAAAGTGTTTTAGAAAATCCAGGTGGAATTGTCCTATAAGTATATACTGATCAGCAAATTTGTGTTGGTTGGAGTCCTATGGTTTAATAGGCCTATCTCATAAGTTTTAGAGGACTTAGCTATTTTTGCATATTATGGTAGTATAGTTAGTTTATTTTTCATTAAGCCTTCATAGTAATATCTGCTATTCCTGACAGTTTATTGCCTAATAATTACAGGGTTCAGATAATACCATAGTAATTAAAAGCACAATGTGGTATTTTGGGTGACATTTTTTAAAAATGTCAAATGTTTGAATTTTTAAGTGTGTAAATATTTGCCCAACTTCCTGTGAATCATGTGAACAATTCTTCACTTTGATAGACACCTCTGTTTTCTAATTGATTGTATTTCTGTGTTTTTGTTAGGACTAGCACTGTCATCTTTATTTCATTACCAATTTTGTAAATTTATGACTCTACAGTCTTAGTATTTGTAAGTCAGGTGTCCTGTTGGGATAATCCATTCTGCTCCAGCAGATTTGTGAACATTACTTCCTTGGGACTGTGCGGTAGTGGGAAATGAGTGGACGTGGGATCAGAAGAGCTGAGTTCTTCCGTGGCTGCCAGTAGCTCCTTCACTCCACCTTTTTGAACAGCCATTTTACCCATGAAGACAAGGAATTGGACTTGATGGTCTCTGAATTCTCTCCCAGTTCTAAGTCTCACGTTGGTTCTCAAATATTTTAGTTTTTAAGAAAAAACAAAAGTTCCTCTCCAAAAATGAACTTGTCAGCTCAATTTATTCTGTTTTACTTAGTGATAAAGATAGTCTTATTGATGAAGTCTTATTGACATAATAACTAAACTATTACAGAAACGATAGTACTTTTATTTCTACTTTCATATTTGAGACTCTGGTCTTCATACCTTAAGCTTTATCTCACCAATGAATATATAGCACAGCAGGGTGATTTGGATGCTGTATTCTTATACTTGGTGAATTTTAACCACTTATCTGACATAAACTTTTAAAACTGTTCACTACTCTGGTATAGAAGTGCTACGGAGGCCCTTTTATTCTTCAAGATATTATTTTTCTAAGACCAGAGGTCATGTATTATAATATTAAGAAAAAAGTTTTGTCTTTGAATGACCTTTCATCAGAATAGGATGTGAAAATGAAGTTCTAGAATTCTTTATAAGTAAAGCATTTTGGTTCAGAAAGGAAAAAGATTTTTGAAACTAAAAGTATACAAACTTTCTCTTGCACATTGTAACCCTAAGGGAAACTGCAGGTAGATTGATTATAGAGGGTTTGAGAGAGAAGGGACACCTATGAATAGGTAATATTAAATAGTTAAGCATTCTAAAATGAGTTGATTGAATCAGTTTTATTTTTAATAGGGCTAGAATGTTAATTTTTTCTAATCTGTAAAGAATTTATGCCTCCAAGAAACTAGACTGCTTTGCTTTTGCTATTTGTGTACCTTATAATAAATAAAAACTGATGTGGTACATAGTGTTTTTGAATAAGGAAGCTAAGTGGCCTTAAAATTGGTTAAATCAATTCATCTTAGGAGCAGAGAAGCATTTTCATTGTGAGGAGGATAATTGCAGAGAACTCTGAAGAGGGAGGAAAAAAATGCACCCTCATAGATAGGATTATCCAAGTGTGACTCTGCTGTCAGTCTTTTAAATTGCCTTTTGAAATCATTTATTTGGAAGTTAGAGGGAAAAAAAGCCCTTTGTTACACTGCTGTTGACTCAACTCAACTTGAACATCTGGTTTTTCTCAAGACAGATACCCAATTAGTTTTACGATATTTTGATTTTAAAAGAAAAAAATTATTCACTTTTAGTGAAATTGGACTATAATCAGGAAGTATGTATTACCTTTGTCCTTTTTATGCCTCAGTCTATAGTTACTTAGTCAAGATGTTTATCTTGTCCATTTTGTATTACTGAAAAAAGTACAGGATTTTTCTCATAAGCCTCCTGGAATACTTAAAAACCAATATTAATAAAATAATGTTTTTTAAATTACCAGGTGGAATATGTGAAGGTCAAAAATAAAATTGAAGTCTGTTCTAAAATTTAATAAATCTGAATCCAATACATCAGGAAAATAATTTTAAGGATCCACATTTTAAAAATTTTTATTGAAGTTTAATTGACCTAAAACACTGTTAGTTCCAGATACACAACATAGTGATTCAGCATTTCTGTACGTTACAAAATGATCCTCACAGTTACCATCTGTCACCATACAAAGTTATTACAATATTATTGACTATATTCCCCATGCTGTACATTTCATCCTCCTGACTCATTTATTTTGTAACTGGAAGTTTACCTCTTAAGCTCCCTCACTTATTTCACTCATCCCCTCCACCCCATCCTCCTCTGACAACCACCTGTTTGTTCGCTGTATCTATGAGTCTGTTTCTGTTTTGTTACCTTTGTTCATTTGTTTTTTAGATTACACATATAAGTGAAATCACATAGTGTTTGTCTTTCTCCATCTGACTTATTTCACTTTTGCATAATATCTTCTAGACCCATCCATCCATGTTGTTGCAGGCAAGATTTCTTTTTTTCATGGCTGAGTAATATTCCATTGTGTGTGTGTGTGTGTGTGTGTGTGTGTGTGTGTGTGTGTGTGTGTGTACACATATATACACATCTTTATCCATTCATCTAGTGTTGGATACTTAGGTCACTTTCATATCTTAGGTATTGTAAATAACACTGTGATGAACATAGATGTGCATATATGTTTTCGTATTAGTGTTTTTGTTTTCTTTGGAAGAATACCCAGAAATAGAGTCACTAAATTGTATGGTGTTTCTATTTTTAATTTTTGAGGAACCTCCATACTGTTTTCCGTAGTGGCTGCACCAGTTTACATATCTGCCAACCGTGCGCAAGGGTTCCCTTTTCTCCGCATCCTTTCCAAAACTTGTTATTTCTTGTCTTTTTGATAATAGCCATTCTGACAGGTGGGAGGCAATATCATTGTGGTTTTATTTGCATTTCCCTGATGATTAATGACGTTGAGCATGTTTTATCAAGTGCCTTGGTCATGTGTATGTCTTTGGAAAAATGTCTATTCATGTCTTCTGCTTATTTGTTAATTGGGTTGTTGGGTTTCTTTTGCTGTCAAATTGTACGAATTCCTTGTATATTTTGGATTTTGACCCCTTATCAGATATATCTTTTGCAGATATTTTCTTCCATTCAGTAGGTGGTCTTTTTGTTTTAATAGTTTCCTTCACTTTTTAGTTTGATGTAGTCTCATTTATTTATTTTTGCTTTTGTTTCCCTTGCGTGAGGAGACAGATCCAAAAAAATTTTGCTAAGATCTAGGTCAAAGATTGTACTACCTATGTTTTCTTCTAGGAGTTTTATGGTTTCAGGTCTTACATTTAAGTCTTTAATCCATTTTGAGTTTATTTTTATATATGATATGAGAAAGTGGTCCAGTTTAATTCTTCTACATGTAGCTGTCCAGTTTTCCCTACAACATTTATTGAAGAGGCTGTCTTTTCCCCATTGTATTTTCTTGCCTCTTTTGTCATAGATTAGTTGACTATTTAAGTGTGGGTTTATTTCTGGGCTCTCTATTCTGTTGATCTGTGTGTCTCTTTTTGTGCCAGTACCATACTGCTTTGATTACTGTAGCTTTGTAGTATAGTTTGAAATCAGGGAGCATGATACCTCCAGCTTTATTCTTCTTTCTCAAAATTGTTTTGTCTATTCTGGGTCTTTTGTGTTTCCATACAAATTTTAGGATTTTTTGTTTTGGTTCTGTGAACAATGCCATTGGTATTTTGATAGGGATTGCATTGAATCTTTACATTGCCTTGAGTAGTATGACTATTTTAACAGTATTAATTCTTCCAGTCCATTAGCATGGTATATCTTTCCATTTCTCTGTGTCATCTTCACTTTCTTTCATCAGTGTCTTTTAGTTGTCCAAGTGTAGGAGGTCTTTTACCTCCTTGGTTAGATTTATTCCTAGGTATTTTATTTTTTTGATAATTTGCAGTTGCAAGTGGGATTGTTTTCTGAATTTCTCTTTCTGATAGTTCATTGTTAGTGCATAGAAAAGCAACAGGTTTCTATATATTAATTTTGTATCTGCCACTTTACTGAATTCATTCATTAGTTCTAATAGTTTTTCTGATGACATCTTTTAAGATTTTCCATATATAGTATCATGTCATCTGCAAACAGTGATAGTTTTATTTCTTCCCTTCCAGTCTGGATTTCTTTTATTTCTCTTTCAAGGAGCCACATTTTTAAATGAACTTTTGTGTTTGCTTTTGTGGAAGAAGTGAGTATGACTGAGGATGAAAAGCAGGGGCCTTGGTAAAAGTGATGTTGAATATCAGTCTTAGATTTCAGCATATGGGAAGTGAAACCATAAAGAATGACCAGAGTGAATGTATGTTATCACTGTTGGAAGAAAGGATAGCTTCCCAAGGGGACTCTGTGAGGTAGAGAACAATCTTCTGTGGACATCCAGAGCAGAGCTGTTCAGCATTTGTTGCACAGTCCCACTGGGGGGCTCCAGGGAGATTCTCCAGGGGCTGTGGACTGATCCAAAAACTAAAGTTCTCTGCTTATAGGCCAGTGCCACCCAATTTCATGTCAGCTGAGGACAGCTTACTCAGTAAGTTATAAAGGGGCACAGTTCTTATTTCAAACTGAAATTAGCAAGTACCTGAAGTTTGCTGCATATTCAAATACATGTTCTTCAGGTAAGTGTGGCTTATCACTGGACCTGGGACTAGACATGTATTTAACAGACTTTCAGTGAGCTTTGGAAGTACGTAGTGTGGGGAGATTATAGGCCAACAGACTGGCATGGGCAGGCACAGGTAAGCATACGTAGAATACTGTGGCTCATTGGAGTCCTGCAGGTGCTTCGTTTAGGATCAGAGGAGAAGCAGGGAGAGGGAACAGCAGGAAGATAAACATTATTGCTTATATTCTCATGAAAGAGGCTCTTCACATCAGGCAGTGGTACAGCTTTTTTGGTAAGTCTTAGAGTATCTATATCAAGAGTTAAGAATTAAAACAGAAAAAAAAGACAACAGGACATTATGGTAAGGAAATAAGTTGTCCATAAAGTTTTCTATTCAAGGATATTTTCTATTCAAGGATATTTACAATAGCAGAACAAAAAAGCAGGTGTAGAGGGAAGAGCAGACAGTAGGACCTGCCAGGAGCTGGGGATGGAGCAGCCACTATAGTCTCTGCTCTCTAGAAGCTTACATTTTGGTGGGCTTGGGGGTGAGACAGGGAAGCTATTGCACAGAAGATAAACAATTAAAAAATGTGTATTGTGGCAGATGGAGGGAAGTGCTTTGAAGATTAATAAAGTGTCTGAGGGCATTGCAAGAGACAGAAAGTGGTGCTATTTTAGGTAGAATAATCAGGAAAGGTAAGTTGATATTTGGGTGAAGACCTGAATGAAGTGAGGGAGCATATTATACAGAAATCTGGCAGAGGCGTGAGGAGAGACATAGGTGAGGGAGGTTAAGAGGTACAGACTTCCAGTTGCAAAATAAATGAGTCATAGGTATGAAATATACAGTGTGGGGAATATAGTTAGTAACTACGTAATATCTTTGTATGTGACAGGTGGTAACTAGACTTATAATAGTGATCATTGTGTAATATATAGAAATATTGCATCACTTTGTTTTGCACCAGGAACTCACGATGTTATAGGTCAATTATACTTCAACAAACAAATTCATAGAAAAAGATTTCAGTTTTGTGGTTACCAGAGGCAAGTGATGGGGGAGGGGGAATTGGATGAAGGCAGTCAAAAGGTACAAACTTCCAGTTATAAGGTAAATAAATACTAGGGATGTATGTACAACATGATAAATATAATTAACACTGCTGTACATTATATGTGAAAGTTAAGAGTAAATCCTAAGCGTTTTCATCACAAAGAAAAAATTTGTTTTCTTTTCCTTTAATTTTTTATCTATATTAGATGATGGATGCTCACTAAACTTATTGTGATGATCTTTCCATGATGTGTGTAAGTCAAGTCGTTATTCTGTGTACCTATAATAGTGAGGCAGACATTTTCTAAAGTTGTAAATAGCATAGGCAGTTTAAGACTGTGGAGAGGAAAAGGTAAAGGGAAAAAAATCTGGCAGAAAGGCATTCCAGGCAGGGGGACCAGTGTGTGAAAAGGACCTGAGGCTGTTGTTTAGTGAGTTCTTAGACTGGTAAGGAGCACATTGTCCCCGAGGCAGGGGGAGCTGGGAGGAGAGTAGGTGGTGTAGAGCCTTGGAAACCATGGTGAGGACTTAGGACTCGATTCTTCTGCACAAGATGCAGGCCATTGTGGAGACTAACGTAACTTGAGTTTAGAAGGATCGTGCCAGCCTGTGAATGGAGAACATACCAGGGGGTAGAAGTTGGAGACCTGATAGGAGGCTACTGAAATAATCCAGACGATATACGGCTGGCTGGGGTTGGGGTGAGAAGTGGCTGATGTGGGCTATGTGTTTAAATAGAGGCTACAGGAATGGCTGATGGATGGACATGGGATGTGAGAAAGAGAAGAGTTGTAGGTGACCATAGAATTTTTGGTCTAAACAGAAGTATGGAGCTGCTGTTTATTGAGATTGGGAAGACGAGGAGAGCAGGCCTGGCAGGGCAGGGGAGTGTTGAGTTCAAGTTAGACGTGTTACACTTGAGTTGTTTTGTGACATCAAAGTGAAATGTTGACTTGGCAGTTGGGCAGAAAAATTTGTAGTTCAGAGTAGAATTTGGGGTGGATGTTAGAAAAGTGGGTCATTAGCCTGTGAAAGAACCAGGGAGTAGTAGCTGGAAGTGGAGTGGAGGCCTTCCAAGGAGAGAGCAGCTGCCCATGCCAAGCAGTGCTCATGGTGACCAGGGCATTTGGTGATTTTGACCAGCACATTCCGTTGAGTACGAGGGGCTGGAAGCCCCTGATGAAAGCCTTGTCGTGGGCAGGCACAGAAAGATTAGCTGGAGGAGATAATGTGGCCAAGGAAAAGTTTGTGTTTTAATGTGAGTTATTGTGATTCTTTTATGCTGCTAAGAAAGTTCCAGTGGAAAGGGGGAAATTGTTGATTCAGAAGATGGTGGGGACAGTTTCAGGAGTAAAACCATTGAGTAGGTGAGAGGAGGTAGGAGTCAGTACACAGTGAAGGATTTGGCTTTAATAAGAACATGGACAGTTCATCTGTTATTGTGGTTCCCAGCCCCAGATTCACATCAGAACCATATGGAGTGCTGAAAAAACGCTGACACCTGGATGCCTGCTTAGACCGGTGAAGTTACAGTCTCCAAGCTGAGGCCCTGGCCTTGGTGTTCTCTGAAAGCTGCCCATGTGCCTCTTGTGCACCTGGAGTGGGGTGGGAGGGTGATGATTGATTTGGTGGTAAAAGCTTGGGGAAGGGCTCTCGATTCTTTTGTTTTTTTCAGTGAAATAAGAAGCAACATTATCAGCTCAAAGCAGGGAAAAGGAGGGGAGAGTGCTGGAGGTTTTAAGAGAGTGTGGCGGAGCTGCCTTGGGGAGTGAGAGGGATTTAACAGGGGAATGTGGGTTGGCCAGGCCACACTGGGACTCACTGTGAAGTCTGGTTGTACATCTGAATGTGACTTGTCATGTTTTCTCCCAGCTGCTTGGACACAGCAGGGAAATTAGACAGAGTCAATTTTCCCGGGATTGGGGTTCTTGATACAGACAGTCTCCAGTCAAAATCCAAATATGAGCACAACTGTATTTCTTTTCCTGTGGGACAAGAGTCTTTCCCCGTATTCTTTGAGCTACACTATGCCAATTCTGAGTGTGATGGATGAAAATCTTACCTCCCTTAAATAAGGGCAGTAGAGTACTCTTTTGTTCATTGGGGAAGCATAGTGCTCTTTAATTTGTTTTCCTGGAGTGTTAGTAACTTAGTTTAGATCTCTAGGCATTAAATTCTGCTTTTCGTAATTAATGTGTTACTTATATGTGCTGCTTTTCCTCTAGAAATCTACATCTATATTGGAATTTTACCGAGAACTTGGATTGCCACCAAAACAGAAAGTTAAAATCTTTAATGTAACAGATAATGCTGTAATTAAGCCAGGTAATCTGAGGTCGGGGAGAAGAGGGAGGTAAAAATACACAAATATGTGAATTTGTTTAATGTCAGCCCTTTCAATAAAGCTGAATTCACAATACAAAGTCCCAAACATTTATTTTTAAATATAGAACTGTATCTGATTTAATCACTAGGGACAAACAAGTCTTTTTCTTTTTTAAGTGGAAAGAACTGTAGAGAATTCTTTGTTTTCCATGAAAGAGGGAGGAATGCTTTTGTTTTTAATGTACAGAGAGTTTCACATTTGGAAAAGCCACTCCAAATAAATAAACGAACTTTTAAAATGTGAAGTTCACTGTTTGTAGGCTGGCATTTTATTAAGTGAAGAATTAGACCCTCACTGAGATAGGATAATTTGAGAAAATGTAGCCTGAAACAGGAAAGTGACTGACCATAGCACCCTGATGTAAAGATTCTTACTTAAAAATTTCAAAGTATTTTACCTACTCCATGGAATGTCAAAAAGTAAGATTTGGCAGTATGATTATATTGGTTCATATAGTTAATGGCATTTTGATGTCTTTGAACTTCAGAAAAGCTCCCTGATCTCTTGAACTTGAGTTCTCTAACAAGTAGATGGTAGAAGGATGTTTTAAGATTTGATATTTTAATACCTGAACTGAATTTCTTGAAGTAGAATACAATTGCAGTAGGCCTTATTAATAGGGGCGGTAGAGTCAGCCTTGATATAAGTTAGAGTTGAAGGTATTTTTTGAAGTGCAAGTTTTTCATCTTTGAGGTAAAGTACATGGAATTAAACTAACAAGTATAAAATTTAAGTCCACATTAACTTTTGCTGTAGCACAAACCATATGATATTTTTGTGTGTGGGGGTGAAAAATGGTCAAATATCAGCAGTTCAGGTCATTCAACCTCGTAGAAATTCGGTCACTTTTTAATCTCCCCTATTTTTTCTTAAATGAAGGTTTTTCTCTGCCCATATAAATCCACGTTGGGTCCTACCTTAAGGACACTAAACCTACAGCACTTTACTCCCTGTTTTAAACAAACAAAAATAGCTTTTGATTACATTCTCTACTACATTGGTTCCAGCTTTAAAAGAAAAGTCTTTTACTGGATGATGTTAATGTTGATTCCTATTATTGGATAACTTATCTCCAATAGGAAAAAAAAAAAAGACTTGATCCAGCCCCAGTATTTTTTGAGTCATTTTCTTATTTTTATTTTCCTTATTTGAAATAGGAAATGCATCTTAACATATTGTTATTCACAGAAACAACCAAGAATCTCATGTATTTACCAGCAGGAACAGTGTTGTCACAGGAGTTGCCTGTTTCAGCCAGTATCACGTTGGCCTCTGTGAAGGCACGAGCGCGCCAGTGGCCGTGGGCTGTTGGCCACTCCAGCACCATGTGCCCCATACTTCAGCCTACATACAGTCCATTAAAATACATTTGTTGAGCAGTTTTATTATTTTATTGTTGACATTTCTAATAATTAACATTGCAGAAGAGATTCTCCTGACATTTTGAAATCTGATAGCTAGAAGTCTTCCTGTATGTAGTTTATGTTTAATGAAGTTGTTTTTGGGCTGATTTCATACTGATTTTTTGTTTTCTTTTCATAAAGGCACTCCTCTTTATGCTGCTCACTTTCGCCCAGGACAGTATGTGGATGTCACGGCCAAAACGTAGGTCCACGTAACAGGTTTTGTCCTTTTGTTTTCCTTGTATATTAAAAAACAGCAGAGTGAGTGAAAGAAGTGCAGCCTTTCAAAGTCAGTGAATAAAGGATAAGTAACCATTATTCTCATTCATAACTCTAATCCTTAATGTTATTGATGGTACTGGTTTTTAAATTGCACTGAATTAGTTGTATGTGAAGAGTTCACTTTGGGTTACAGCTTTTAAATTGAGATGTGTGCTTCTTGAGATGGGATTAAGAGAAAGGTCCATTACTGAGTTCCCACAAGGAACTCAGGTTCCTTGTGGGCTGGGCCCACATCTGTTTGAAGACCAAAGGTGGCATACGGTTTGTTGGTGAAAGATACAGGAAGCAGTTAAATTACAGACATCTTGCACTATTTGCGATAGTTGTGCTTAAGGTTCTCCTAAGGTAACTAACTGTATAAAGCATTTGTGGAACTGTGTTAAAATCCTATCATGAGCTGGAAGAAGAAATAGGATTACACCTTAGGCCATCTTCAACAGTGTGGCATCATCTCTTGGCACTAGAAGAGACCTCTTCCATAAAAGCAAAATATTTTGTTATGTGTAAACAAGGGTTCAAATTTGGTAGAAATTAACACTTAATTTTCACTCTAACAGAAATGCTGACTTTGAATCATACTTATGTTGGGTGGTGGTATTTGGGGCACTATAGTTTTTTTTTAATATCTTACAGTCTTGTTAAGATAAGCCCAGTACTGGCTAGATAATCTCCAGGAAACTTTAGATCTTATAGAAGTAGTTTTTCAAAAATCAGTTAAGGTTATCTCATTATGGAATGAAGTCACCAAGCCTTTATATATGTTTATACAGAAATTGTTCAGGGACTTCACTTGTGGCTCAGTGGTTTAGAATCCACCCGCCAATTCAGGGGATACAGGTTCGAGCCCTGGTCCGGGAAGATCCCACATGCTGTGCAGCAACTAAGCCCATGCGCCACAACTACTGAGCCTGTGCTTTAGAGCCCGCGAGCCACAACTACTAAGCCTGCATGCCACAGCTACTGAAGCCCGTGCACCTAGAGCCCATGCTTCACCACAAGAGAAGGCACTGCAATGAGAAGCCCACGCACCGTGATGAAGAGTAGCCCCCACTAGCTGCAACTAGAGAAAGCCGGCACGCAGCAATGAAGACCCAACTCAGCCAAAAATAAAAACATTTAAATTTAAAAAAATATAAAAAAATTGTTCAGTATCAGTTGTTAGAATCCACATGATCTAGGCTAAGCTTAACTCCAGATATCAACTCTTGTCTATGTGGCTTGCAGGATCTTAGTTCCCCAACCAGAGATCAAACCCCGGCCCACGGCAGTGAAAGTGCCCATTCCTAACCACTGGATTGCCAGGCAATTTCCCAGCTCTTGTCCATTCTTGTTTCTTGTTCTGTCAACATAGATGGTAGTTTCACTGATGTGCCTCAGTTTTCTTTTTGGAATATTCTGACTGAGAACCCTTTGAAAATAAACAGTGGCCCACTGGTGCTCTGGGTTAACCTTAGAATCACAGTGACTGAGACAGAGCAGCTTCTTATATCCAAGGAAACCAGATAAATCCAGCATCAGTTTCCTAAATGCGGTCAGATATTTCTTCACTTCCACATTATTACTGCCTACTTTTAAATACGGGCCATTGCACACAGGTCCTAGGGGCCTTAACTTTTGATTAGCTATTTAGAAGTGGAGTGGGCTAGGTTGGCGGTGGAGTAGAGGAGAATGGGGCCGCTTTAAAGAGACTGTGAACCTTCCTCTTTTTCTCCCTGCTTCCTGATTATTGCGAACTCATTCCTACTTGCTGGGGCATCTGAAATTACTGGTCTTTTGGTAACGTTTGTCCTGCCTGCCCTTGTGAAGAAGTCAGAATATTGGAGCTGTAAAGCTTTGGTTTGAGTAAGTGGGGAGACATGTGTTGTGAATCAGATGGCTTTACTTTTTAAATTCCTGAATTATTACGTATGATAAAATGCCTCCCGGTAATTTGTTAATTTACACACAGTTAATAATGTGTGCATTCCATTACATATTTTACAGGGTAAATGAGATGTTCAGGAAGCCCTGCAAAGTCAGATTCCTTTGTTAGCAGATGCTCTGTGGCAGTGTTTGTGACTAGCTTGGGTTGGAGCCTAGCCTTTCAGTGCCTGTGTTCACTAGATGCTTTCATTTCATATGCTACTGTTGGGTTTCCTTGGCTTCCTAAAAGCTATTTTTAAAACTTCAGCCTTCTCCTTGTGAGTGTAACGTGGAAGGAGAGTGTGTTGGTTTTGTTTTGTGTTTTAAGATCGTGTACCTAGAAAACTAGAGTGTGTACAGCCATGTGCCAGCCTCAGGACTAGATGGCTGATGAGAGCTGGGAGAGTAACTAACCCTGGGATTTAGAGTAGTTGACATTCAACTCTGGAAAAGGGGCACCTGCATTTGAGAAAACCCTCATTGTTGTGTGGGCTGCCGTACCGTCTTTCTTCTGTTTGACTTTGTGTAGCATGTGCACTGTACTCTGGTGTGTGTACCTTTTTGGGGTATTACCTGAGATCAAGATGAAACAGACTTTGACCTTTCACTAAATGTTGCCAATGGCTGCAGCTCTTGGACCTGGCATGTTATTATGGCCTCAGGATGCTTGTAAGTGCTTGCAAATTTACAGAGCTCTGTCCTCATGTGGAGATGTTTTGGATTCCTCCTGGGTGCAGGCTTAGGTCTCAGCTACACCCAGTCCTGGTGGAAGCTGTCTCTTTGCCGTTGACTTTCCTGTGCATGTGTACGTGCATGCACACATGAATTTGCTTGCTTTTCTTTTTCCTTTTTAAATTCTTCTACATCCTTTCCCTGATGCTTCTCATTTTTTGGACAGTTCCCCCCACTTGGAATTTTAGCCCTCGCAGCCAGTGAGAATGTTTTTTTTCCTTGTTGACTGTAAATGGAACCATTATCTTTTGGACATAGGCTCTGAGTCCTTGCAGTCTCTTGCTGTGGCTCACTTACAGCCAGAGATTTTCTACCTTGTCCTCCATTTTGAAACTTCTGGGCTCCATTGTCTTTATTATTAATCCTGTTACAGGTGCAAACACTAGAGAAAAAATGGTGCAGTGGCATGGTTAGGTCAGATGAAGGACATGGGTTCACAGCCTGGAGCATCATTTCCCACACTTGAGTGGGCTTCACAATCTCCCCTACCTCCACTCCCCCACCAGTCTTCAGATTCATTAGATCTGGGGTAGTACCTGAGAATTTGCATTTCTAACAAGTTCCCAGGTTGTGTGGATGCTGCTAGTCCAGGGACCACACTCTGAGAATCACTGGACTGGAGGATAGTCAGGAGCTCACCAGTGGACCTTCTTTTCCTGCTGCTCCTTTACCCAGCACAGAGTCCCAGTGCCTGCCTTTTCTCAACTCTACTCAAATTATAACATATGATCATCTGTTTTAAAGCAGGCAAGTCTAATTAATACAGTTCAAATAACATTGTCAGTAAAAGCAGGCCTTTGTATTACCCACATTTTTGTTAGCATGAAACTGAAAACTGGTCTCCTTAGTAACTGGCTTCATCATCTCCTTTCCATTAGAGATTAATTTGAGACTTTTTTCTTAATTGAAATTGTTCATTTTTCTCACGTTGTAATAGTGATATTTAATGGTTAAATCTATACTTATATTTCAAGTTTTTTACCTTATACTTTCAATTTTAATTGCTGGATTAAATCTACTTTAGAAATAACTAACTAAATAAGAAAAATTAAAATGGGAAAGTACTGATTTAAGAAAATACAGTGTTAATAGAATCTTTCTACTTCAAGAATGAAATTGTCTACAGACATTTTATTTTTAGTGACCAGTAACCAACAGTAGCAGCCTCTTGAAGGCTTCCTTAAATTTTTAAAATGTTCCTCTTTTAATGATTGCATTGGGAAATATGCTTACACTGAAAGATACATTGTATTTACCTGTGCTGAATTTGGATATAATTTTCTATATAAATGAGTAAACTTACCATTGTTGCATTGGAGTGTGAGGTGAATGTATATTTACTAGAGTTCTTTTTAATTTTTACTTTTAAACCAGAAATAGTTTTTCATCTAAAAGGTCTGAGTATACAAATTTAGATTATATGGGAAAGATCTTTACATCTAAGGTATAAAACCATTCCAGCAGAATAATTTTTCACAGTTTTCATTATGCTATAAATAGGTAATAAGGCCCAGTCTTTGAAATATGTCAGTTTTATGTAATTTATTCTAAATAAAATTTAAAGTCTAGCACATATATTGATGCGTTCCCCACACCACCACCACTACCCACTTCCTGTACTAGGACCCTTTTAAAGATTATATTCTTGTTCTGTAATTATATTCCACCATAACTTCTAATAGATGATGGGTTTGGGGGCCTAACGTTTTCCCTTTCTCAGTTTTGAGGAGGAAACCTCTCTAGATAATATATAAAGAGTGGGTGAGGTAAAGTATGACTGTTGATTCTACCCTCAACATAGGATGTTCAGTCCACTGTTTTCTGTTGAATCCTAGCAGTGCTTATTTTAACTTGTAGAGTTTTTCTTTTTTTTAAGGAACAAAATCAGAAAAGAATTAAAGTAAGATAAAAATAAAACTGTAAAAATGCATTCTGCAGTGTTTAGGAGAAAATGTTAGGTCTCTGTCTCGAAGGACTTGAAGGACACAGGTGGTGATGCATCCATAAGAGTGGGCATGGGGGCACTTTCCTGCCAGGTGTCTTACTGAACTTTGAATTCATGACAGCGGCAAGCCTGAAGTAATTTCTTGAATCCCAGATTGAAATCAGAAAACAGCTCATTCAGCTACTTCTTTCTGAGTGAAAGATAATCTAAAACTCTGTCTACGAGTCTGGGCTAATGAAAACAACCCATATATTTTCAGGCACAATCATATTACTTTAATAGCAATTTTTGGCATAATTTTACTATTTTTGAAGTTAACAGTGCCCTTTAAATTATCATTACCCTTTGGCCTCAAAATAGAAAAATAGGCGCTTACTTTGATAATGTTATCCCTGGTAGTAAAAATGAAAGGAGTTGGGGAGAGTTAATTTGGGTTCTTTCATTAAAATATCAAAATGTGTACAGAAATATTGTCCATCAGAGCCTTAAGGTGATTAAAAAGCCAGGTAGGTTCTTAACAAAGCAAAGACTCTTTGGGCTGTGTGAGCAGTCCTGCACACTGTTCAGAGAAGGGTGCCTGCACATGGTCGGAAGCCTTCCCCACTAGCTTGTTATTCTGACTGGTGGGTGTTTGCTGGGAACTCGGAGGGAAAGCAAGGTGGATGCTGCCTTCAGGGAACAATTGCTCTCCAGCCCTGCACATTTGCAATTTTATTTCATTTTTAATAAGTTACTTTATTTACTAGTTATTCAAAGCCGTAAATTTTTAAGCATACTAGTGAAACAGTTTTCAAAATGAGTAAACTATAGAGGGAAGTAGTCTCTGTAAAAAATAATCCCTCTTCAGTCAGTCAAAGTGAGCGTCTCATCAGAGGTGGTCTAGGGAGTGGCTGAAAGCATGGATCTGCTTCTCAGCAGCTCTGTGACCTAAACAGCTTTCTTAACCTCTAAGTCGCCTCATGTTTAACATGCGACTAATTACAGCACCTACCTCATAGCCATGTTGTAAAGACTGAATGAGATAATGCACAGAAGGCTCTTAGCTCAAGATCTGGGACATAGTGAATGCTCAGGAGTATTGGCTGCTATTGCTATTGCTGATATTACTGTTTTTTCATTTGTTTCAAAATTTTAAAGGAAAAATCTGTTTTCCTCGATAGGAAATATTTTTTTAAATGAATTAACAACATTAAGTCATTAGGAATTAGATTGTGGTATTTTCTAATACATCAAATTATTGCCTCTTACTTTAGACTGTTTTGTATAGCAAAGCAGTAGCTTTACAAAACACTCTAGGTAATTTTAAGAGTACATAATACCTGCTACATCTAGAATTTACAGTGTAATGAGGATGCCCTTGAAATAACTCCATGCTGCTCTGATATGCTACTTTTTTTTTTTGCTTTACTCTATTTCTCAAGAGGGAGTATGACCTAGGTTAAAAGCATGACCAGATACTTTATTTACCAGGCATTTGACCTTGGGCAAGTGGCTTAACCTCTCTGGATGTAGATTTCATTATCTTTAACATAAGGGTTTGGGGGCTTCCCTGGTGGCGCAGTGGTTGCGCGTCCGCCTGCCGATGCAGGGGAACCGGGTTCGCGCCCCGGTCTGGGAGGATCCCCCATGCCGCGGAGCGGCTGGGCCCGTGAGCCATGGCCGCTGAGCCTGCGCGTCCGGAGCCTGTGCTCCGCAACGGGAGAGGCCACAACAGAGGAAGGCCCGCATACCACCAAAAAAAAAAAAAAAAAAAAAAAAAAAAAAAAAAACCATAAGGGTTTGGGAGTAAATGGTTTCTAAGTTTCCTTTTTTTTTTTTTTTAATGTGGGTTTTTGTTTTTTTAAGTATAGTTGATTTACAATATCGTGTTAGTTTCAGGTGTACAGAAAAGTGATTGAGTTATACATTACATATCCTTTATCATGTTCTTTTCCATTATGGTTTATTACAGGATATTGAATATAGTTCCCTGAGCTATACAGTAGTTCCTTGTTGGTTATTTATTTTATATTTAGTAGTTTGTATATGCTAATCCCAAACCCCTAATTTATCCCTCCCCACCCTTTTCCCCTCTGGTAACCATAAATTTGTGTTCTATGTCTGTGAGTCTGTTTCTGTTCTGTAAATGTTCACTTGTATCATTTCTTTTTTAGATTCCACATATTCTAAGTTTCCTTTCAATTCTAAAAATCTGTTTCCAAAAAATAATCCCTCAGTTTTCCAAGTGGCATAACTCACTGTTTTCTATATTAATGAAGAAGTAATACTCAGAAAACTGTTGTATCTTTTTATGATATTGCAGAATTATTTGAGTTTTTGAGTTTTCTTCTTTGGAAGAGCAGACTGAACTCAGGACAGCAAACGTGGTGTTCTGGGTTTACTTAGAACAGCTGGAAAATGCTCCGTTCTGTAAGAGGACTCAAAGGAATCAATGCACATTTGGATCTTTGTACTATTGAATGAGGTAGATTTGATGTCAGACAGCTGTAAGCGGTGCACTCTTAGCAGTCAGTTGTTGATAAAAATGTTCCCAGATATTGGTGGGAGCTTTATAGTTTTTAGACATAAACAGAATACCTGCAGTTCAGGTCATGCTGTCACAAATTCATCCTGGAGAGTAACAGCCATACAGATCTTCCATGCCAGCTTTTAACTGTATGTGATGGGACACAGAGCAACTGGAAGATTCCACCATGACTTACCTGTGTGCTCAGGAGCTGTTTTATATCACTGATGGAATAGGTCAAGACAACAACACTGAGTTGAGTAGAAATTGACTCCCAGCATTTACAGGGATCTTCAGTGGCAAGGGCAAAACTCAGTGATGAGAATTTTGGAGGAATTTCCCTGAGGACTCAGAATGGATGGACTCAAGAGCACTCCTCACCTCATGGACATTTTGTTTTATCCCTATATGGAAGTGTATCCAGAACCATGCAGTCAAAGGCAGTTCCCCACGAAGTGGGGAAATACATGATGGATTTGTATTAAAACCTGTGTGTCTGCTGGTAGACATTTAGGCATTTGTCAGTGTGACAGGGAAATGAAATTCATAGTATTCTCTAGAGATTTATAGAATGCAGTTGGATACACTAAATTATGCATTCTCTTCTGCAAGATTCTTACAGTCAAACCTTTAAGCCCCTCCTTGCCTTTTCTTAATATAATCTTCATAAACTTTTATAAAAGACAAGCCCATTATACAGCATTTGGAAACTACAGGACAAAATAAAGGAAATGATCATCTCTCTTCCTAAGACACGGTTATAGCCAGTAACAAAATCAGTCTGAGTTCTCTAGGTAGGGCACTAGGGTTAGATGCTGCACAATCCCTGCACTTCATGAACTTAAAGTATAGTAAGGAAATACACCCAGAAACAAGGGGAGTAAAGTCTAAATTTAAATCGCATCTCTGAGATTTTTTGATGAAGTTTTGGTTTTAGCAAGTATGAATGCTCTAAATAAAATAAATATGTTTTCCTAATTTTCAGATATGTTTCACTAAATTTGGAACTTGTAACATTGTGTTCTTAGCTGATTTGAATTTTTCTTTATTTGGTTATTTCTGCTGTCATTAAAAACTGCAGCAGAAAAGGGGTGGGAGAGATAAAGTATGTTTTGTGTTTTATATCCTATTTAGTAAAGTGAAGGTATTATTTTATGTGACCTGTGAAAACCTTATGTTTGAACTCTGCATGGGTTTGCTAAGTGTAGATTCGTTCATATCTTGCTTTTGTTTCGTTTTTGTTCTCCAGTTGGGCGACAACTGAGAGAAACAACAGAATAGACACGTGTGCCCCCTCCGTGGAGCAACAGGTGCACTCTGTTCTCCGTAGTCTCAATTCAGCCAGTGATTTGTCACATCATGTGTGTCTTACCCTTTTGCTTAAAGGTTATTTATTGAAGAGGCTCCTGTTGTACACAGTATAACAACATGATGTGTTCTAGAACTAGATTGAAAAGCAGTCTGTAATTGGCTGACAGTAATTAGCACTTTCAGGATACCACTTTGATTTTGTAATCGTTTGCTGGTAAAATGAGCTAAATTATCTCCTGTAATTTACCTGGAGTGTTTTTTACTGGTGCACACATGCATGCTCTCTCTTTAAGCAGGAGATGAATCAGTTTGAGAACTCAGAAGTTACCAACAAACTTTCTACCAAGAATGACCAGTGTTAGAATGCCGTATTTTGAAAACATGCTCATTTTAGATTTGGCATTGCCAGTCTGTTCCCTGGTGGTGCAGTGGTTAAGAATCCACCTGCCAACGAAGGGGGCATGGGTTCGAGCCCTGAGCTGGGAAGATCCCACATGCTGCGGAGCAACTAAGCCCATGCACCACAACTACTGAGCCTGCGCTGAAAACAGCTGAAGCCCGTGCACCTAGAGCCCATGCTCTGCAACAAGAGAAGCCACCACAATGAGAAGCCTATGCACCACTATGAAGAGTAGCCCCCGCTCGCCACAACTAGAGAAAGCCCGCGTGCAGCAACAAAGACCCAGTGCAGCCAAAATTAAAATAAATGAAATAAATAAATTTATAAAAAAAAATTTTAAATGTTATTTGCCAAACAATATAATAAGTTCACATGACTCTTTAGGTATTTCTTTTTTATTTTTAAATTGCAAAGCATTTATTTTTCAAATATCAATATATTCTAAAATTCAGCATTATGTAGAAATATTTGTTAAGTTTCTGAAACAAAATTTCAGTAAAATATTTGATTATCATAGTTTCCCTTCTTAGATGTTAACCTTGCAAAGTTTATAGTGACTTTTCAATGAATATATGTTAAATTTCTGTTTTAGCTCTTTGATCAAGCATAAGCATTATTTTGAGTTTTGGAGGCAAAAAAACAATTATGTACAGGCATGCCTTGGTGATACTGCAGTTTGGTTCCAGACAACGGCAGTAAAGCAAGTCAAGCTTTTGGTTTCCTAGTGCATATAGAAGTTATGTTTACACTGTACTGTAGCCTGTACAATAGCATTATGTCTAAAACAATGAATGTGCCTTAATTTAAAAATACTTCATGGCTTAAAAATGAACGAAATATAATGCCATTTTCAGCGACATGGATGGACCTAGAGATTGTCATACAGAGTGAAGTCAGAAAGAGACATATATCGTATAATATCACTTATATGTGGAATCTAGAAAAATGGTACAGATGAACTTGTTTGCAAAGTAGAAATAGAGTCACAGATGTAGAAAACAAACTTGTGCTTATCAGGGGGGCGAAGGGTGGGGGGGATGAATTGGGAGATTAGGACTGACATACATACACTACTATATATAAGATAGATAACTAATAAGAACCTACTGTATAGCACAGGGAACTCTACTCAGTGCTCTGTGGTGACCTAAATGGGAAGGAAATTTTAAAAAGAGTGGATATATGTATATGTATATCTGATTTACTTTGCTGTACAGCAGAAACTAACACAACATTGTAAAGCAACTATACTCCAATAAAAATTAAAAAAAAAAAAACTTCATGGCCAAAAAGTGCTAATCATTATCTGATCACACAAGGTTGCCACAAACCTTTCAAACTGTAAAAACCACAGTATCTGCGGAGCATAATAAAACAAGGTGTGCTGGTCAGTGTACTCCATAAGTGATGTGTTCAGTTGATTAATGTGAAAAAAGCTACATTTAAATTATTCAAATACAAATAACTTTTGACATGTGATATGATATTCGACTGTTATATTCTATACATATTCATATTATTTTTATGCTGGTTTCTTGATTTATCTAAAACAAACCATCTTAGTCATGTGGGCTTACTTCAATCCATTACTCTCTGATAATTCTTTGTTAAATGCATAGCAAAGTCCTTGTGGAAATAACATAGTTTTCAAAATCTTTTGTGATTGGTCCTTTTTGTAAATGTCCTGAACTGGGCACTATTTATTTAATAATAGCTAGCTTTATTAAATTAAGGGAACACAACATGAAAAATATGTTGACATATTATCTAACGAAAGGTGGAAACAGTGTTCATCTTGAGAGTCTATAAAAATAAGCCTGGTAGAGCCTACAATTCATTCTAGCCCTTTCCTTGTACATTTGTCCTGATATATTTGATAGAGATAAACGCTAATACTGCTTGAACCTTAGTGTTGTTTCTACCTACACTATATGATGTTTCTCTAGTTAGCAGAATTTGAAAATAGAATGGTTTTGTTTAAAAATTGAAATATTAGATTTTTTCTCTGATTTTATTTCTCCATTGGCTTCTGATTCAAACCTTGAAACCAAGATCCATCTTCTAAACTTGTTCAACATTTAGAGCATTATTACTGTTTTATTTCGTGTTCTATTGTATATTGCTGCCTAGCACATTACCCTAAAATACAACAGCCTAAAACAACAAACATTTATTACCTCACAGTTTGTGTGGTCATAACTCCCAGTACCGCTTAGCTGGGTGCCTCTGGCTCAGGGTCTCTCACGAAGCTGCAGCAAAGGCAACAGTCAAGGCTGTGGCCATCTCAGGGTTCAACTTGGGAAGAAGTGCCTACAAGCTCATTAACATGGCCACTGGCGAGTGTCAGGTCCACAGTTGTTGGCTAGAGAGGTCCTTGCTGCATAACTCTCCATAGGATAGCAGCTGGCTTCCTTCAGAACCGAGAGTGCAGAGATGGAAGCCAGTGTCTTTGTAACCAAGAGTCAGGTGACATCTCATCTCTTCTGCCGTAGTTTATTCCTTAAGAGGTGAGTTGCTAGGTCCACACAGACTCAAGAGGAGGTGATTGATCACACAGGGGCATGTGTACCAGGAGGTGGGTTTTTTCAGGGTTTTTTTTGTTTTTTGTTTTTTTTTAATTTTTATTGGAGTATAGTTGCTTTACAGGAGGTGGGGGTCTTAATGGTGGCCTGCTGCAGCGCTTACAAGTACTTATAAAATGTCCCACTTTTACTGTGTTGTTTCATAGGATTAGGATGATAGAACTGCTTAGCTTGCTGTTGTCTCACAATCTTGAACTAATCATTTTATGTAGAATGAGACTCCAGGAAGGGGTGCAAACCAGGACAGAGATAAATGCATGTTCATTTGTAGTTTTGCTTGTATGGCCTTTTCTAGTTATTTGGATAAGGAACTTTGCTAAAAACTCTAAGGTACTATCAACGTATACAGTTGGGGGTATTTTATCCTCTGTTCGTTATGTAAATTCTAATGTTTATCTTGTTCAGTATTGGTAAAGGTTTCCAAGGTGTCATGAAAAGATGGGGATTTAAAGGCCAGCCAGCTACTCACGGTCAAACAAAAACCCACAGAAGGCCTGGAGCTATTTCAACTGGTGTAAGTATAACTTAGTGATACTCTTTTTAGTACTAAAGATTCAGCTTTTGTGTATATGGTGCTTTAGTCTGTCCTTGGGATCAAGCCACATTATTTGAATCTTACTCCAGGTGGGTCCTTATAAAAGTCACACATGAGTCCTGGCCTTACTTTCCAGAGCCAGACTTGAATCATTTGGTTATATCCTATGTACTTACGGCCAGTGTTCTTAGTACTTGTCTGCCTACTTTCTTTCCCATCTCTGTCTCCTATCCTACACTCTGAAGTCAGCTGGAAGTGATCAGGGATCAGAATGCCCTGCCATTTGCCCTCACTGGTTCCTTCACAGATTTGTTTTTGCCTTAGAAGAGACCATTGGGAAAAGTTGTCAAGGACAATATAATGATGAAGGGGAAAGTAATAGAGAAAAAATGGAGAAATAGACAGTAAGAGCATAGGAAGGAGAGAAGGAGATTTGTACTGCTAATTTAGTCCTACTGAATATCTCTCCCAGAGGTGTACCATAAAGAGCCTGGGGGAGTCTTACTCTTGGGTGGGAAGAGTATGGAAGGGCTTAGGAGTGACAGGAGTGGCACTTAACTAGATATACTTTTTTGTTATACTTTTTACTTTGGAACCATGTTAATGTTTTACAAAATCAAAGTAAAATAAAAATGGGGGGATCCATAATGGAATATAATTAGGAAATGAACATAACTATTTCAGATGAGTAACAGAACCTCACTAAAGTGGGGGACTAGAGTGGACTAATAACTCAAGCTTGTGAACACATAGTTGTTGGCTGTATACCCGGAGTCTAAATTTAAAATGTACTGTGTGCAAGTGTTGAGTTCTAATTATGTTTTTTAGTAGTATTAGCCATTCTGAGATAATTTTCTGTGAATTATAGGATTGACCAGTTAAGTGAATATATTGATAATGGAAGCCAATTTTCTCACTATTGGTGGTAACTAACTCTCTCCTTTAGTCACTCTGCAGAAGGATAGTAACATCAAAAGCCAGGGTGGGAGAGTAGGACCATTCCAGCAGCTGCAGACTGGATGGAGTCCAAGTCAGTTAATATAGAAGATTTGTGAAAACAGGCCAGGCAGTCCATTTTTTCTTTGAATGGTGGCGTGACATGTTTTTATATCCTTCTCAACCATTATTGGCTCAGTTGCTGCTCTCTTGTTACTGAATTTTTCTCCTAAATATGTTCCTAGTCTATATTTTTTTGTTCTAATCTAATTTAGAAAGGGAATTCTCTAGGAGTAAATGTGACTAAATCCATGTGTAGTTCTTTACTGGGGGCTAGCAAAATGGAGGAAAAAATAAAACATTTTAATGACATATCTTATTTGCATTTTGGTTTGATTGGTACTGTTTGAAATTGAGAGTACTGCTTAAAAGTGCTACTTTTGTTTCTCTCCTTTAGGATGTTGCCAGAGTCTGGCCTGGAACTAAAATGCCTGGACAATTGGGGAACATAGATAGGACAGCATTTGGACTGAAAGTAAGTTTCTGGAGTGGCTTTTTATAGGAGTGGTTAAATTAGTGCCTAAAGGCAAATGCACCAGCATACATATTTAACGTGTGTCGGCGTATGGTGGTTCTAATAGATTTTACAATTATTGAGGGGTGGGGGATACGTGAACTCTGTGTGTGGGGGGGGGAGTTGTCATATATGTTCATTTAATGTGCAAGCCATGGAAAATGCACTCATTAAAAAGAAAAAGTTAATTGTCTACTATTTGACCTGGAAGATTTCCACAGTGTTGTTGCATGAAAAAATAGAGATTCAGAGCATTACGTATAATACTCTTATAAAAGAGTAAACAGAAACTCCCTACATATATATGTCACCATGCCATGTAAGCACAGAGAAGAATAGATGGTTATATATCAGATTGCTTTTGATTAAATGTCAAATGTGTGGGTGGATGTAGGTGAGGAATAGGAGAGAGGAAGACAAAATAGGAGACAATCAAAATAGGAAAATAGAGTACTAAAAAAGCATTGTAGTGTACATCCATTTTTGTAAAATAATTATATATTTAAAAGGGGTGGGGAGTTAAATTCACTCTCTACTAACTTGAGGAACATATGTAATATCTAAGTGAAAATGAGTTGTACATAATAGGTGCCATGTAATTATATTTTTATTAAAACAACTAATCTGTATATATGTGTGAAAAGTATAGAAAGTACAAAAAAGAAAATAGGCCATTCAAAAGAACAACCCCCAAAGACAACCACTGGTAACATTTTGGTACATATTTTTTCATTCTCTATTTTAGATATATTTTATTTATAAATTTTAACCAGCAGAAGCTTTTAAAATTTTATATAATTTAAGATTTTTTTTCTCTCTTCTGTTACATTTATACTTGCCACAGACAACTATTTGTATCTGCCTTTGTGCATTTTCTTTTCATGTATGCATATGTGTGACAGGAAAGAGATTTCAGTTTCCCTAGTATTTAACATTTAGCCATGAGGTATGGGTCAAACTTGATTTTACCCCCAAATACTTTCTCAGTACCATTTCTTGACTGTTCTCTCATTTGTGTAAATGTTTTTCCCACGTGAAGATCTGTTTGAAGGCCATGTGCTCAGCACACTTTTTAAAAAAATTAGACCCAGAGAGGCTGCGGCTTCCCAGTTTCTAGTTGCAGCAAGCTCATGTTAACTAAGAATAAAATAAAATTGAATTTTCATTTGTTATTCTTAATGGTGCCAGAAGAATATTGAAATATCCAAGTAGTCTTGATCGTTCAGTCACATTTATACTTAAAATGAGAGTTTTCTACCACTGACATGGGACATATCTGTTGTAGTATTACAGTACAAGTCATCCATAGGATTTGAAATTTTTATTCTCATTCAATATTTTGAGGTGCTAACATGATTATTTCTTTACAGGCTACTTATAGCCTCAGCTTTTGTTTGTATTGATATAAGTATATTCTCATATTTATAACTCTTAAGGTTTGATTTTATTTCCACTTTAGGTGTGGAGAATAAACACAAAGCACAATATAATCTATGTAAATGGCTCTGTACCTGGACACAAAAATTGCTTAGTAAAGGTATGTATAACTGTCTTTATTTTCCCTTGTTCAGAGATGTGGATGTGTGCCGTAAGTTCTCCTCTCACCCATAAATGTGTCTTGAAAATAAGTAGCTGTTTCTCCACATGTTCTTTGCTATTTTTTCTGCTTTTTAGTAGCACCTGAGTGAGAAAATTGCACAAAATAACATATAGCCTGTGTCTCTAAAACCATGAACCTACACAAAGGGTAGGTCCAGTAAGAGGTTCTTTAGAAATACAAAAAGGATATTAGCAAAACTACTTGCAAAAATATCAATATATCTCTATCCTTCCAAAAAATAACTTTTTCATTTTTTAAGAGTACTTTGACATGGGAATCAGAAGTATGTGTGGTGGAAATAAAATGAGAATCAACAAGAAAGGTGGTTTGAAGTGGACATTTTAAGGAAAGATTTATTATTATTACTAGCATTGCTCTGTGTTTTCCTTAAAAATACATTTTTATGTTCAAAACATGAAGAGAAGAAAACATGTTATACAAGATAGACTTGAAAAAACGTTCTTAAGCTCTCAGAGATTTATTTCCATCAAATAAAATACAAAATAAATATTCAACATGGGATTTAAGTCAACATAATACAAAATGAGACATCACTTGAATTTTGAATCTTCCATTCTGAAAATAAATTTGTAGTTGAAGTGATATCAGCAGTTCCCCAAAATAGATTCTTCATTACTCTTCCAACAATAACAACAAAAATAGGCTGAAACTTAACCCTCAGATTTTTCAAAAAACCTGTCTTTTTCTATGTATTCTTTTCATTTCTTAAAGTAGGTTCTGTTACTAGCATAAGGTACAATATTTGCTTCAGTCTTACAGTAATTAAAATTCCCTTTCTGGAACTCTTCACTTTTTTGACTAGAGTATTCTCATTTTTTTAAAAAAGAAAAAATGCATTTGATTACTTCTTGCAAGAATTTTTGGTCTTTTATTTTTTTTAAGTTTACAGTTTTTTAGGTTTAAGTAAGTTTTCAGGCCCCCGGTGACCCAAGTCATGTACATAGTGACAGGTACTGGAAGCCAGCAGGTTGTCATTGTGCTTTTCCTAACATTTTGGCCTCATAATTCAGTGTATTCCTACCTCCAGATTTATTACATTGTTATAAATATAACAACCTAATAAAAGAGAAAAAAGGAAAATGATCATTTTTCATAATAAATTATACTGGATAGCAGATGAAGTTTTAAACATTGTCAAATCCTCCTTTCCTCCCCATTTGCTGTATACAGTTCTAGGCTGGCTTCCAGCTGAGCCTCATTGTTGCCACGACTCCTCAGGTTCACCTCAGCATCTTCCTTGACCCCAGCAGGGATGAACAGGTGAACTGCCTTGAAAAACCATATGTGCAGGGTTCTGATCTGGTTGTTACAAACAGTTTAAAATCAACAACACTTATTACTCAGATTTTTCCACCCACTTCAATAAAGATTGCCTCCAAAAACTCAATCCATTTAATGGATGGTGGCTTGCTGTCACTGAAGATATTCAGAAGGTACACTGAAGGCAATTCCAAAAGAGGAGTCCAAATACATTTTGAGAAACTATACCATCAGAGAAATGTCTAGACACTTTGAACTGTTAGCACACAGGTGAATATATTTCCAACAAACAGATTTTGATAAAAGAACTCAACTTGGAAAAAAAATCTTTGAAATATAGTGCCTTTTAACTGTCTTTTATAACCTTAATTGTCTGTCCCAAACATTAAGGTGTGGGTTTGGGGGAGTTTTTTGTGGGCTTATGTTTTAAATGTCAAAAGTTTGGTAAATCTTCTGAAAACAGTCATCCCACTTTGTCCATTCTTCCCAGTGATCCCATAGCAGGTGAATAAGCCCCTTGCCTTTGGAGATTGAGGCTCATCGTGCTGGACAGGCAGCCTCATTGGCATCCACTCACTCCACAGGAGCTTTTGGTTCCATCAGAGTACAGAGTACAGGGCTGCCTGTCATTCATTCTAAAGTTAGTAAGATAGTCTTAGGGATAACCAACCTGTTTAATTAATGTAAGCTTTTTGTTCTTTAGATTCACTAAGTGTATTAAGAGATCCTAAAGAACTGTTATTTACAGCATAGTGTACTGTAATATTTGTGTGTGCTCGTCCCTATATCCTAATTTATAATTTAAGTTTATTTTCAGATTTGCCTGTTTTTTGTGTGTGTTTCCTACCTCCAGCTTTCCTAAAAAGTGTTTGAACTGGTTTGCCAATATACATAAATATAAAAAGAATGAGACGGAGTCCTGAAGGCAGGGAAATAATAAAGCCAGGGATAAGATTCAGTGCACAAAAACATGTACCAGCAAATTCGGGACGAGATGGTGGAGTAGAGGGACCTTGAGCCCACCTTCTCTTATGAGCACACCAAAATCACAACTAACTGCTCAACAATCATCAATTAACGAAAAAGCTGGAACCTACCAAAAAAGATATTCTACATGATATAAAGAAGAAACCACAATGAGATGATAGGAGGGGGTGCACTTGTGATGTAATCAAATCCTTTACTACCTGGCGACACAAAAACTGGAGAATGATTATAGCACAGAACTTATCCCACAGGAGTGAGAGTTCTGAGCATGACGTCAGGCTCCCCAGCAGGGTCCTGGCATCAGGAAGAGGAGCTCCCAGAGCATTTGGCTTTGAAGGCCAGTGGGGCTTGATAGCAGGAGCTCCACAGGACTGGCGGAAGCAGAGACCTCACTCTTAAAGGGGACATGCAGAATCTCATGCACCTGGAACCCGGGCAAAAGCAGTAATTTCATAGGAGCCTGTGCCAGACCTACCTGCTGGTCTTGGAGGGTTTCCTGGGAAGGTGGGGGGCAGCTGTGGCTCACCCTGAGGACATAAAAACCAGTGGCAGATATATTAGGGAGTATTCATCTTCATGAACTCTTGCTGGAGTCTGACATCTTGCTTGGATCATTAGCACCAAAACCTGGCCCCACCCTACAGCCTGTAGGCTCCAGTGCTGGGACACCTCAAGCAAACAGCCAAGTGGGCAGGGACACAGCTGCATCCGTCAGCAGACAGGCTGCCTAAAGACTTCCTGAGCCCACAGCCGTCTTTGGACACACCGCTTGACATGGCCTTGCCCACCAGAGGGTGAGGAACCAGCTCCACCAACCAGTGGGCTGGCACCAGCCCCTCCTGCCAGGAAGCCTGCACAAGCCTCTAGAGCAGCCCCATCCAGCCAGGGGCAGACACCAGAAGCAAGAAAACTACGCTCACACAGCCTGTGGAACTGGGTCTGAAAACAGACTGGTCCCTGATCTTTCAGTGATGAGAGGGAAGTGTACTGCTGGGACATACAGGACATCCCACTTCTCCAAAGTTGAGAAATGTAATTAACCTACCACACACATAAAAATACAAGTAGAAATTTAGACAGAATGAGGTGGCAGAGGAATATGTTTCAGATGAAGGAACAAGATAAAATCCCTGAAGAACAGCTAAGTAAAGTGGAGGTAGGCAGTGTACTCAAGAAGGAGTTCAGAGTAATGATCCTAAAGATGATCCAGGAATTTGGGAAAAGAATGGATGCACAGAGCAAGAAGTTAGAAGTTTTTAACAAAGAATCAGAAAATATAAAGAGCAACCAAACAGAGATGAATATAATAACTGAAATGAAAAATACACTAGAAAGAACCAGTAGCAGAATAAATGAGGCAGAAGAATAGAGCAGTGAACTAGAAGACATAGTAGTAGAAATCACTGCCGTGTAACAATAAAGAAAAAAGAATAAAAAGAAATTAGGACAGTTTAAGGGAACTTTGGGACAACATCAGGCACACTAACATTCCCATTATAGGGATTCTAGAAAAAGGAGAGAGAAAGGGCCTGAGAAAATACTTGAAGAGATAATAGTTGAAAACTTCCCTAACCTGGGAAAGGAAACAATCACCCAAGTCCAGGAAGTGCAGAGTCCCATAGAGGATTAACCCAAAGAGAAACACACCAAGACACATAGTAATCAAATTGACAATACTTAAAGATAGAGAAAATACTAAAAGCAACAAGGGAAAAGCTATAAATAATGTACAGGGGAACTCCCATAAGATGGTCAGCTGATTTTTGAGCAGAAACTCTGTAGGCCAGAAGGGAAATGGCATGATATATTTAAAGTGATGAAAGAAAAAAATCTACAACCAAGAATACCCAGCAAGGTCCTCATTCAGATTTGATGGAGAAATCAAAAACTTTACAGACAATCAAAAGATAAGAGAATTCAACACCACCAAACCACTTTTACAACAAATGCTAAAGGAACTTTTCTAAAAGGAAGAGAAAAGGCTGCAACTAGAAACAAGAAAATTATGAAATGGAAAAGCTCACTGGTAAAGGCAAACATATGATAAAGGTAAATTGTCCACACATAAACTAGTAGGGAGGTTAAAAGACAAAAGTAGTAAAATCATCTGTATCCACAATACACAGTTAAGGGATACACAAAACAATTAGATGTGAAATATGATATCAGGGACCTCCCTGGTGGTGCAGTGGTTAAGAATCTGCCTGTCAGTACAAGGGACACGGGTTCAAGCCCTGGTCCGGGAAGATCCCACGTGCTGTGGAGTAACTAAGTCCATGCACCACAACTACTGAGCCTGCACTCTAGAGCCCATGTGCCACAACTACTGAAGCCCACATGCCTAGAACCCATGCTCCACAACAAGAGAAGCCACCACAATGAGAAGTCCACGCACTGCAACGAAGAGTAGCCCTCACTCACTGCAACTAGAGAAAGCCTGCACACAGCAACAAAGACCCATTGCAGCCCCCCAAAATAATTAATTAAAGAAAAAAAGAAATATCTCAAAAACAGTAATTGTGAAGAGAGGAGAGTACAAATGTGGGGTATTTAAAATGCAATTGAAATGAGATCAGCAACTTAAAACAATCATATATATTTATATTTATATATATACACACACACACTGCTATACTAAAACCTCATAGTAACCACAAAACAAAAATCTATAATACATATACACACAATAAAGAAAAAGGAATCCAAACATAACAGAAAGATAGTCATCAAATCACAAGAGCAGAGAACTAAGAAGAAAGGGACAAAAGACCTACAGAAATCCAATAACGTAATAGCAATAAGAACATATATATTGATAATTACCTTAAATGTAAGTGGATTAAATACTCCAATCAGAAGGCATAGACTGGCTAAATGGATACAAAAACTAGACCCATATGCGCGCTGTCTACAAGAGACCCACTTCAGAGCTAGAGACATACAAAGTAAGGGGATGGAAAAAGGTATTCCATGCAAATGCAAATCAAAAGAAAGCTGGAGTAGGAATACTCATAACAGACAAAATAGACTTTAAAATAAAGCCCGTTAAAAAAGAGAAGGACACCACATAATGATCAAGGGATCAATCCAAGAAGAGATATAACAATTGTGAATATATATGCACCCAACATAGGAACACCTCAACATATAAGGCAGATGTTAATAGACAAAAAAGTAGAAAGTGACAGTAATAATAATGGGACTTTAATGCCCCACTTACATCAACGGACAGATTGTCCAGACAGAAAATCACTAAGGGAAACACAAGCCTTAAATGACACATTACACCAGATGGACTCAATTGATATATATAGAACCTTCCATCTGAAAGCAGCAGAATACACATTTCAAGTGCACATGGAACATTCTCTAGGATTGATCATATGTTGGGCCACAAAGCAAGCCTTAGTAAATTTAAGAAAATTGAAATTGTATCAAGCATCTTTTCAGACCACAACTCTGAGTTTAGAAGACAACCAGGGAATTCCCTGGTGGTCCAGTGGTTAGGACTCCGTGCTTTCACTGCCGAGAGTGCGTGTTTAATCCCTTGTCAGGGAACTAATATCCCACAAGCCGCCCGATGCAGCCCAAGAAAGAAAGAAAGAAAATAAAACAGCCACAAGAAAAAAACTGCAAAAAACACAAACACGTGGAAGCTAAACCAATGGATCACTGAAAAAATCAAAGAGGAAATCAAAAACTACTTAGAGGGCTTCCCTGGTGGCGCAGTGGTTGAGAGTTCGCCTGCCGATGCAGTGGACACGGGTTCATGCCCCCGTCCGGGAAGATCCCACATGCTGCGGAGCGGCTGGGCCCGTGAGCCATGGCCGCTGAGTCTGCGCTCCGCAACGGGAGAGGCCACAACAGTGAGAGGCCCGCGTACCGCAAAAACAAACAAACAAACAAACAAACAAAAACTACTTAGAAAATCATGAAAACGAAAACACAATGATCCAAAACCTATTGGACACAGCAAAAGCAGTTCTAAGAGGGAAGTCTATAGCAGTACAAGCTTACCTCAGGAAACAAAAATATCAAATAAACAACATAACCTTACACCTAAAGCAACTAGAGAAAGAACAGTTGAAACCTAAAGTTAGCAGAAAGAAAGAACTCATGAAGATCAGAGCAGAAATAAATGAAATAAACACTTTTAAAAAATGAATAGAAAAGATCAATGAAATAAAAGCTGATTCTTTGAAAAGATAAACAAAATTGGTAAACCTTTAGCCAGACTCATCATGGAAAAAAAGGAGAGGGCCCAAATCAGTAAAATCAGAAATGAAAAAGCAGAAGTTACAGCCAATACCACAGAAATACAAAGGATCATAAGAGGCTGCTACAAGCAACTAAACAGCCATAAAATGGACAACCTTGAAGAAATGGACAAATTATTAAAAAGGTGCAATCTCTCAAGACTGAACCAGGAAGAAATAGGAAATATGAACAGACGAGTTACCAGTACAGAAATTGAATCACTAATTTTAAAACTCCCAACAAACAAAAGTCCAGGATCAGATGGCTTCAGGCAAATTCTACCAAACATTTAGAGAAGAGTTAACACCTATCCTGAAATGATTTCAAAAAATTGCAGAGGAAGGAACACTTCTGAACTCGTTCTATGAGGCCACCATCACCTTGATACCAAAACCAAAGATATCACAAAAAAAGAAAAGTACAGGCCAATATCACTCATGATCATAGATGCAAAAATCCTCAACAAAATCAAACCAAAAAAAAAAAATATCTAGCCAACTGAATCCAACAATACATTAAAAGGATCATACACCATGATCAAGTGGGATTTATCTCAGGGGTATAATGAATTTTCAGTATCTGCAAATCAATTAGTGTGATACACCACATTAACAAGTTGAAGAATAAAACTGTATGGTCATCTCAATAGATGCAGAAAAATCTTTTGATAAAATTCAACATCCATTTATGATAAAAAGAAAAAAAAAAAAAACTCCAGAAAGTGGGCATAGAGGGAACCTACCTCAGTATAATAAAGGCTATATGTGACAAGCCCACAGCTAACATCATAATCAACAGCAAAAAGTTGAAAGCATTTCCTCTAAGATCAGGCACAAGACAAATGCCCACTTTTGCCACTTTTATTCAACATAGTTTTGTAACTCCTAGCCACAGCAATCAGAGAAGAAAAAGAAATAAAAGGAATCCAGATTGGAAAAGAAGTAATTAAATTGTCACTTTTTGCAGATGACATGATACTATACATAGAAAATCCTGAAGATGCTATCAGAAAATTACTAGAGCTCATCAATGAATTCTGTAAAGTTGTAGGGTACAAAGTAATACATAGAAGTCTGTTGCACTTCTATACACTAACAACAAAAATCAGAAAGTAAAATTAAGGAAACAATCCCATTTACAATCACATCAAAAACAATAAAATACTTAGGAACAAACCTACCTAAGGAGGCAAAAAACCTGTACTGTGAACATTATGAGACGCTGATGAAGGAAATTAAAGAAGACAAACAGATGGAAAGCTATACGATGTTCTTGGAAGAATCAATATTGTTAAAATGACCATACTATCCAAGGCAATCTATAGATTCAATGCATTTCCTATCAAATTTCCAATGGCATTTTTCACAGAAGTAGAACAAGAAATTTTAAAATTTGTATGGAAACAGAAAAGACCCCGAACAGCCAAAGCAATCGTGAGAAGGAAGAATGGAGCTGGAGGAATCAGGCTCCCTGAGTACAAAGCTACAGTAAGCAAAACAGTATGGTACTGGTACAAAAACGGACATACAGATCAATGGAACTAGATAGAAATCCCCAAAATAAAGCCATGCACATATGGTCAGTCTACATCAAAGGAGGCAAGAATATACAATAGAGAAAAGGCAGTCTTTTCAATAAGTAGTGCTGGTAAAACTGGACAGCTCTGTGTACAAGATTAGAACATTCTCTAGCACCAAATACAAAAATAAATTCAAACTGGATTAAAGACCTAAATATAAGACCAGATACTGTAAAACTCCTAGAGGGAAAAACAGGCACAACACTCTTTGACATAAATTGCAGCAATATCTTTTTTGATCCATCTCCTAGAGTAATGGAAATAAAAATAAAAATAAACAAATGGGATCTAATTAAACTTAAGTGCATTTGCACAGAAAAGGAAACCATAAAATGGAAAGACAACTTGCAGGATGGGAGAAAATATTTGCAAAACGATGCTACCAACAAGAGATTAATTTCCAAATGTACAAACAGCTCATACAGCTCAATATCAAAAAAAAACAAACAACCCAGTCAAAAAACGAGCAAAAGGTATTGAATGTCTAAGTAGACATTTCTCTGAAGAAGACATACAGGTGGCCAAAAGGCATATGAAAAATAATGCCCAACATTGCTAATTAGAAGGGAAATGCAAATCAAAAAAATCTATAATGAGGAATCACCTCACACCAGTCAGAATGGTCATCATCAAAATGTCTACCAATACTAAATGCTGGAGTAGGTGTGGAGAAAAGGGAACCCTCCTACACTGTTGGTGGGAATGTGAATTGGTGCAGCTACTATGGAAAACAGTATGGAGACTTTTTTAAACTAAAAGCAGAGTTACCCTATGGTCCAGTGATCCCACTCCTGGTATATATCTAGAGGAAATGATAATTTAAAAAGATACATGCACCCCAATGTTCATCGCAGCCCTATTTACAGTAGCCAAGAGATGGAAACAACCTAAATGTCCATCGACAGAGGAATGGATAAAGAAACCATGGTACATTTATACAATGAAATACTACTCAGCCATAAAAAAAGGAAATAATGCCATTTGCAGCAACATAGATGGACCTAGAGATTACCATATTAAGTGAAGAAAGCCAGATAAAAAACAAATATTATACAATATCGCCTATATGTGGAATCTAAAAAATGATACAAATGAACTTATTTACAAAACAGAAATAGACTCACAAACATAGAAAACAAACTTATGGTTACCAAAGGGGAAAAAGGGGTGACGGAGGGATAAATTAGGAGTTTGGGATTAGCAGATACAAAGTACTATATATAAAACAGATAACCAACAATGACCTACTGTATAGTAAAGGGAACTATACTCAATATCTTGTGATAACCTATAATGGGAAAGAATATGAAAAAATATGTATATATGTATAACTGAATCACCTTGCTGTTTCTTGGGTATAATAGATCTATAAAAATTTGAAAGTATCTGAGAATTCACCATTTAGGCAATTTATAACTAAATTTTCACAGTTATCAAATTTGCACAGTAAGTTTTGTTGTTCATTTTGTTGTTTATCTGCTTGGGTTTTATTTTCAGTTACAAATTCTGAGACAATTTAATTGGTAAGAATTTGACTTTTTTTCCCCAAGTTAAAGTTCAACTCAAGATTAGTGGATTGGAAAAAAAGGTTAAACAAGTGTATTTTCTTCTGGGCAACTTACTGATAATTTATTGGAACAATTTTAATGAGAAAAATTAATATAGGTGTTTTTCTGTACTTAGCTATTCCTAGCAGCTGTGTAATTACTTCAACCATATTATTCATTTCTTATTGCCAAAATGAGTATGCCTTATTTTAATCTGTTCGTGTAATTACATGTAATTGTTTTTTTTACTTCTCTCTGAATGAAGGCTGTAGAATGAGTCAGAAGCTTTAAAGAACCCAATTTTTTCCAAACATATAACCCAACATTTTAGATCATATCAATATCTGTACTGTTCCTCAGTTAATGAATTTTAAATGTAATTAGAATATTTTTAGAATACAAAGAGCTAATAGAGCTGTTTTCAAGACTTCTGGGTTTATTATTGTTTCTCCTAAATACTATTCTGTCCTTAGTTTCTCAAAGAGAACACTACTTGTTAAATATAAGCTAATTTCCTTAACAAAACTTGATATTTTGGGTTATGTGCTCTTAGAAATAAGACTAAACAAAAGTACTAGGTAAATTTTATATTTTTTAACCTGAGCTCAAAGCATTTATGGTAGACTATAGAATAATAAAAATACATGATATGAGTAGATAATAAAAATAATTGAGGCTTCCCTGGTGGCGCAGTGGTTGAGAGTCCACCTGCCAATGCAGGGGATACGGGTTCATGCCCCGGTCCAGGAATATCCCACGTGCCGCGGAGCGGCTGGGCCCGTGAGCCATGGCCGCTGAGCCTGCGCGTCTGGAGGCTGTGCTCCGCAACGGGAGAGGCCACAGCAGTGAGAGGCCCGCATACCGAAAAAATATAAAATAAAAATAAAATAAAATAAAATCAATAATTGAGAAGTAGATAGTAATACCTTTTAGGTATATAGTTTATGTCAGTTCTTTATATTTGAAAAATCAATTTGGGTATAATTAATATTTATGTAGTAATTGTAGAATATAATTTATTCTGTTGGGCAGTTCTGTTTATGGATAAAATATAATCAGTAATTTTATTCTCATGAGATAGCTGATTAACTTGAGGAAGGTTATATTTCTGTCATTGGATTAGTTAAGTTTATTGGAATAAAAATACATATATAAAGTAAGAGGAACTCATGTATAACAGCTGTGTTATTCACATTAGAAAATGAAGGAACAAAAAACAAAGAAAAAGGAAATGTAGGAAGAGCTGTTCTTTGATTATAAATAAGTAAACCAGACTATCTTGAAATAACTTAATTGGTATCACTTATTAATAAGATGTTTGCTTCCTCCCCCCAGATCAAAGATTCTAAATTGCCTGCATATAAGGATTTCTGTAAAAATCTACCATTCCCGACATATTTCCCTGATGGAGATGAAGAGGAACTACCAGAAGATTTGTTTGATGAAGACGTGTGTCATCCTAGGGCGCCTTCTATTACATTTGCCTGACCTCATTGGACATGACAGACTCCCACATGTCCTGTGAATTCTGATGAGCCAGAACAATAATATAATCAGGAATTATGTTTTCTTAGTAACAACATGCTACACTGGTTATCTTTGTCAAGGGCATAAATTTATCATTCATCCTCCAACTGAATTTCATTTTAAAAATTACCACATTAAGCAAATCATTTAAGTAGATTGAATATGCCAAATTTAGATGGACCGGCAGTTTGCATATTAGTAAAATCTTTGTAATTTTCTGGGCTTTGTTCTTTTTTTACTATGTATTTCTCAAGTTATCTTAAATGTTTATAAATTTAGCTTCTTTTTCTAAAGATTTGTCTGTCTTTGTGAAAGGGTGGTTGTGGAACAGTGTCAAATCATATGGGGACTATGGTGTTACCTATTTAGGTAAAAGAAACCATTTCCTGAGTCCTAAAAAGAAAAAGGAATTGAGATTTTTATCTAGATTATAGAAATGTTTATGTCATAGTTAAAGGCCTGACACAATAATATCATAAATTATGGGTCTTATTTACACTTCTGTTGGGAGGTATACTTATTTTTTAGTTAGATCACTCAACTATAAGACAGGTGTAATTATTTTTCTTTTTTTTCAGCCATGCCCTGCAGCATGCGGATCTTAGTTCCCTGACCAGGGATCCAGTCCGCCCCCTGCAGTGGAAGCTCAGAGTCTTAACCACTGGACCGCTGGGGAAGTCCTGTAATTATTTTTCCTTGATGTCTTCCAAAAGGGATTTGAAATGGCCTGGGTGTACATTCAACAACCTTTTTTTTTTTTTTTAAATTTATTTTTGGCTGAGTTGAGACTCCATTGTCACACACGGACTTTCTCTGGTTGCAGCAAGTGGGGGCTACTCTTTGTTGTGGTGAGTGGGCTTCTCATTGCTGTGGCTTCTCGTTGCAGAGCATGGGCTCTAGGTGTGCAGGCTTCAGTAGTTTGGCATGCGGGCTCTAGAGTGCAGGCTCAGTAATTGCGGTACACGGGCTTAGTCGCTCTGCGGCATGTGGGATCTTCCCGGACCAGGGCTCGAACCCGTGTCTCCTGCATTGGCAGGCAGATTCTTAACCACTGTGCCACCAGGGAGTCCCTCAACAAACTTATTAATCACTTATTACTCAAAATGTTAATAGCTCCTGGGTTTCTCTTCATTGTATGGAATGAAAATGTTTACTAATGGCTACTTATAACAGATAACTAAGCTTAAAAATGTTAAGTATAAGCAGGCCTCATTTAACTACTGGATTTCCTCTGGACCAGATTCCTGAGGATCCACAGAGTCTAACTTTTTAAACTCCAGGTATCTTCTGAGACTTGATTCACATGGCCACCCAAGAGACTTAATAACCACAGTGTTAGACCTTTTAGTAACAAATCCATTAGTTATCAGGAAATCACACGAAAACCTAACAGTATTTTCCTGCCCACATTGCATTTCTCATTATTAATTTTAAATCCAACTGTAGCCACATCTCTTTTAAAGTTTTTATTTATACTTCATTTCTTTTCTTTAAAGACTTGTGACTTTAATTGTTCTGGTGACTGAATACAGCATCAATATACAAACATATAATAGCAATATTTAATTGGGAAATGCTATGGGAGGAAAGTGGATACCATCCACAACAGCAATGTTTTTAAAGGTTACTGAGGAAAAAAAGCCTGACAAATATTCTAAGGTCTTATTGGAGAAGATAAGATGTTATTGAAGGACATAAAAGATAACCAAGATAGTCCTCTCCATTTTTTAAGTTATGAATGAAAAGACTTAATATTGTAAAGAATTCAGCTCAATCATATTTTTTAAATCTCAACAGGACTTCCCATAGAACTGTTGAAACTGATTCTAAAATTGATATGTGTAAATTCAAGAATAACTGAAACTTAAAATGGTACCCATTAGTTAGGTTTGCCCCATACTATGATTAGGGACTATTTATGTGTATTTAACTTTGAAATTCTGAATACTGTATGCATCAATTCTACTCCTTTAATTAGCTGCATTTGACCAAAAGATTTTAGTGAACTTATAGATATGTCAAGGTTGCTGAAGTTATGGGAAGCAGCTGTTACCTTGCAAAACAAATGAACAATTATTGCTGGGAGAACATAAACTCTTGTTTCTGAATAAGGTATTCGCAGAGGTTTGTATCAGGAGTCCCCAACCTCTTCTGAATGAAAAACTGTTTCATTGCCCAGAAGCCATTGATGGGGGGAATCATTACTCAGGAAGGATGCTTTACACAGTGCAGGAAAGGAATCATATCTGAAAGTAGTCAGATGACAGAAGGAGAGCCAGGACATATGGCGTTTTGAAGAAGGCAGGGAGTCCTCTCCACTAGAGAGCCTGCCCCAGACCCATCACCATCTTCCTCTAGAGTTTGTGTTACCAAGTCCAAGCTTGTGCTGCTCACCCCACGACAGGCCAGTAAATCAAGAGACAAGCTGTTGGCACAAGGAAAGCCAGCAGACCAAGAAGATGGTGGACTCATATCCCAAAGAACCATCTTGTCTGAGTTAGAATTCAAGTTTCTTATATAATAAAAGCAGAGGGAGTAAAGTCAAACACTTCCTGCTTCCAGCCAGCCTCCGGAGGGGATGTGTTAATTCACAGGTGGGCCTGGTCCAGATGTTTCCTGTGAGCTAAACAAACATATTAGCTTAATGCTCATTACCTGGGAGGCAGGGTTCCTAGAAATGGGAATTGCATATACTTTAAGCTTGTAGGCAACATCCCTTTAGTGATTAACTTGTAATAGAATACAAAGGTTCTTCCCTATTACAATCCCCCACTGCCAGTGGCCATTCCACAGTCTTGTGGGGAAAGGGACAAAGACTGCTCTGGCTACTTCCTGCTGAACAGGGACAGTGAATATTCTTTAAAATCTTTAGCAGTAAAATCCTCTTTCCTTTTTTATCTACAACCATTTGAACCTGATGAAACTCCTTACCACTTTGTTAGACAACAAATTTGTAATTGAACTTGGGGTTGGGGTTCAGTTCCAGTTCCCAATACATATACTAAGTTCCTGTGCTGTTTATTTGGAAAAAATTAAATAGGTTGACCCCTCTCCTGCCATAATGAACTTACCATTTACTTCAGTTCAATAAGCAGACCTGTTGGAGTCAAACATGAACAGGGTTTAGTATAATGCCCAAAGTTTTAGCATAACTGGCAACTGCTAGGTCTTTCAGAGCATTTATAGATTCTCCTGCCTGGGCAGACACCTAGAATGAACTACAATACAGTATTTCAAAGGGGCTTAATTTAAGCCTGCTTCTGGGAGCCACTAATCCATAGCAGGGCAACTGGCAAGGCCTTATCCCAAGTTAAATTAGTATTCATTTTCTCAGTTTTTCCTGTTGATTGTGGTCTCCAGGATTAATGTAGTTCCAATGCCTTAAACCAAATCAGGGGATAATTTCCTTAAGGAGGGCTTTAACTAATTAAAAAGTACTGATTTTAGTGAATTTATTTACAAAACAGAAACACAGACTTAAAAAACAAACCAAAGGGGAAAAGTTGGAGGGGGGATAATTAGGAGTTTGGGATTATCATATACACAGTATTATATATAAAATAGATAATCAACAAGGACCTACTGTATAGCACAGGGAACTCAGTATTCTGTAATAACCTATATGGGAAAAGAATCTGAAAAAGAATATATGTAACTGAATCACTTTGCTGTACACCTGAAACTAACACAACATTGTAAATCAACTATACTCCAATACAAAATAAAATAATTTTTAAAGTACTGATTTTAAAAACTGGTAATTTTAAACTGCCACACACAAAACCGGTGGTGCGCAAAACAGTCTCCTTTCCTTCTGAAGTTTATACAATTCATTGTTATCATTAATCAGTCTTTTTACAAAGAGTTCTGAGACCATTATTCCACCACTGATTAAGACTGGGGTGGCAGGTATTGGAGATAATATTCATTTAGCCTCTGAGTTTTCTGGACAGAATTGGTGAACTTGCCAGCTCCAGCTGCCTTCTTTTCCACCACTTTAATGACACAGCAACTGTCTCATGTCATGAACAGTAAAACAACGCAGAGGAGGATAGAGAAACTCTCAACACACGTGGGCTTGCTAGGAACCGTATCAACAGTAGCAGCATCACCAGATCAAAATTTTGGTGCCAGGACTTCCCTGGTGGCACAGTGGTTAAGAATCCACCTGCCAGCGCAGGGGACATGGGTTTGATCCCTGGTCTGGGAAGATCCCACATGCCACAGAGCAACTAAGCCTGTGCTCCACAACTCGAGCCCATACACTGCAACGCCTAGAGCCTGTGCTCTGCAACAAGAGAAGCCACCACAATGAGAAGCCTGTGCACTGCAATGAAGAGTAGCCCTCACTCGCTGCAACTAGAGGAAGCCTCCACGCAGCAACAAAGCCCCAATGCAGCCAAAAATTTAAAAAATAACAATAAATATAAAATAAAAATGAACTTGGGCCCATCTTCCAGCTTTTTCCCAGAATAATGATCAGTCCCCAGCTCAGCAAACTTGCAAGCAATGTGAGCTGTGTGAGAGTCCAGCACAAGTTCATATCTAGCACTGATTTGGCCTGGATGGTCAAGATAATCACTTGAGGTATGAAGCCAGCTGCTTCCATTGGTGGGTCATTTTTTCTGTCATCAGCCACATGGCCACAACGAACATCTTTGACAGACATGTTCTTGACATTGAAGCCCACATTGTCCCCAGAAAGGGCTTCACAAAAGCTTCATGGTACATTTCAACAGACTTTACTTCAGTTGTAACATTGACTGGAGCAAAGGTGACCACCACAATAGGTTTGAAAACAGTCTCCATTCAACCCACAGGGACAGTACGAATACCACCAATTTTGTAGATGTCCTGGAGGGGCAGACTCAAAGACTAGTCAGTTGGATGAGTTGGTGGCAGGATGCAATCCAGAGCAGCATGGTTCCACTGGCATTGCCATCGTTTGGATGAATTTCCATCCCTTGAACCAAGACATGTTAGCACTTGGCTCCAGCATGTTGTCACCATTCCAGCCAGAAATTGGCACCAATGCTCCTGTGTTAGGGTTGTAGCCAATTTTCTTAACGTAAGTGCTGACTTCCTTAACAATTTACTCATACCTCTTCTGGCTGTAGGGTGGCTCAGTGGAATCCATTTAACAGCAACATTTAGTTGTTTCACACCAAGAGTGTAGGCCAGAAGGGCATGCTCATGGGTCTGCCCATTCTTGGAGATACCTGTTTCAAATCCACCAGCATCAGCAGCAACAATGAGGACATCACGGTCAGACTGGGATGTGCCTGGAATCATGTTTTTGATAAAGTCTCTGTGTCCTAAGACATCAGTAATAGTCATGTAGTACTTACGGTCTCGAATTCCCACAGGGAGATATCGATAGTGGTACCACACTCATGTTCAGCTTTCAGTTTGTCCAAGACCCAGGCAATCCTCTTCAGAGACTTTTTCTGTCCAGGTGTGATTGCTTCCACCCATCCTGAAAAAAAGTGTCCACAATCACTAGCAGGTATCTGAAATTTCCTGCAACTCAAAACAATTGTGTCCAGTCGTTGGTGGCACAGATTCCTTTGTGTTGGGCCCCCATCTGGGAAGGTCCAACAGCAGTCTTTGGGTTGTTTTTAGCACTAATCATGCAATTCTGAGTGACTCGCTGGATGGTCTTCTATAGGTTAGGCCCCATTATATATTTTTTAATCCACTGTAAGGTGGCATCTCTCCTGTAATGGGTACTCATATGAATGTGCTGCAGCACAGGGTCCAAGATCACCTCAGGAATCAAAACAATTGTGCACTACATTTCCAGCCAGGCAAGGTGCAATCCAAGTGAAACCCCACTCCTCAACCCTCTCTTTGTCCTTTTCTCAATATACTGGATGGTATTTTGACAAGTCAGTCTGTGGAAGAAGTGATCCTCTTGCGTCAGAGGATATTGCTTTAGGTTAGGTGTCCCAGCGTCCCTTTTTAAGGGGATGTCTATTAGCCATGTGTTTTTGGCCTTCCCTGGCATGCTGTTAGCACACTCTCTGGTCTTACCTTTTCATAGACCTGGGGTGGGGGTGGGGTGGTTGGAGGGGGAGGAGAGCTCTGTCTCCTGGGGTTTTCATGAGCACCATCTGTAGGCTTAAAGAGTGTTCTCGTGGGACTCTGATGTCAAGCTGTTCTGAAGAAAAACTTAAGGGTGAAAGCTCATTGTTCCTCCCCCAGTAGGGGCTTACCTCTCTTCCAGTTACTCTCCTTTCAGGAATCCAGTGCCAAAGAAGTGGCATTTTGTTTTACATCTTCATTCTTCTGTTGCTGTTCCCTGAACACTTTAAAAACAACATCTACCCATTGAGAAGGGTTCATTCCAAATGCACCATCTAATCTTCACAACTTTCTCCCAATATCTGAGACACTTTGCCCAAAAAAGATCAAATTGATCATTCTAATATTTTCAGGGGTCTCAGGATCTGCATTAGTATAATGTCTGTAGGCTTAATAAATCTTTTCCAAAAATTCAGAGGGATTTGGTTTTTTGCTGAATTTCTTGAATTTTGTTTGAACCATTTTGCTTTGGTTTCCCTTTTCAAAGCCCTGCCCAAATGCACTAATAAGTAGTATTATAATAAGGGCATTCCTCCCTCATTGGGTTCCCATTTTAGTTCAGCTGTGGGTGATGCCAAGTGGGCTCCAGTTGTAGAGGACCCTCCTTATGAAGGAGGGTTGCAATCTTTCCAGTTAAAGAAGTCTGAGAAATACAGCTGACTGATCATTTGCATTTAGTCCCCATATAAGAAAAAGGTGTAAGGGAAATTACCCTGACCTGGGAGGGGCCCAAACTGGGTGCCCTGTCAGGTCTTAGATGGCGGTACTAGACCAAATCCCTGTGCCCCAGGAACTAACACAGGATTTTCTAATTGATCCCTATAAGGAGGGGCAGTTCTGAGCCCCAGGGTCAGGAATTGGTGTTGAATAGGAACGGAAAGTGGTGGATATATTGGCATAACAGCTGAAGGAGTTAAGGTTTTTTATCTTCCCCCCAGAATTAGACTTTTTAAATTGAAGTATAATAGATTTTTTTTAAATTTTATTTATTTATTTATTTGGCTGCTTTGGGTCTTTGTTGCTGCGCACAGGCTTTTCTCTAGTTGCGGAGAGAGAACAGGGGCAACTCTTCATTGTGGTGTGTGGGCTTCTCATTGCAGTGGCTTCTCTTGTTGCAGAGCATGGGGTCTAGTCGCACAGGCTTCAGTAGTTGTGGCACACGGGCTCAGTAGTTGTGGCTCGCGGGCTCTAGACTGCAGGCTCAGTAGTTGTGGTGCACTGGCTTAGTTGCTCCGTGGCATGTGGGATCTTCCCAGACCAGGGCTTGAACCTGTGTCCCCTGCATTGGCAGGCGGATTCTTAACCACTGCACCACCAGGGAAGTCCGAAATATAGTTGATTTACAGTGTTTTGTTACTTTCAGGTGTACAGCAAAGTGATACTGTATATACATATATATATTCTTTTTCAGATTCTTTTCTCTTATAGGTTATTAGAAAATATTGTATATACTTCCCTGTGCTATACAGTAGGACCTTGTTGTTTATCTATTTTATATATAGTAGTGTGTATATGTTAATCCCAAACTCCTAATTTATCCCTCCCCCTCCTTTCCCTTTTGGTGACCATAAGTTTGTTTTCTATGTCTTTGGGTCTATTTCTGTTTTGAATATAAGTTCATTTGTATCATTTCTTCTTGGATTCCACATATAAGTGATATATGATATTTGTCTTTCCCTGACTTACTTCACTTAGTATGATAATCTCTAGATCCATCCATGGTGCTGCAAATGGTGCTGCGATCCCACTCCTCGGCATATATCTGGACAAAACTCTAATTCGAAAAGATACATGCACCCCAGTGTTCACTGCAGTACTATTTACAATAGCCAAGACATGGAAGCAACCTAAGCGTCCATTGACAGGTGAATGGATAAAGATGTGGTATATACATACACACACACACACACACACACACACACAAACACACACACACAGTAGAATATTACTCAGCCATAAAAAAGAATGGAGGAGTTAAGATTTGAAGCAACATATTCTCACTCTCATTCTCTTCCTTTTCTTATTTTCCTTGATGTAATAGCACAAATGCTTGCTCATAAAGGATTTCGTCATTCTTCCCTGCTTCTTCACAGAATAGCCATAAATAGTAATTGATCATCTCTAACCATTAGAGGATGACTTTTTGCCTTGGCATCAACCAAACAGGGAGAATTCTGGGCTGAGGGTTTTGGTGATTTTAGGAACCAAGTGGAATCTTTTTCTCTTCTCTCTAGGAATGTCCCACAGACACACCATCCCTCCCCCATTCCTTTTCTCCATTTGACATCAGTAAAAGTTTTAAATATCACAAAATTGATTTGACTGTAAATGAAGAAATAATATGAAGTGAAGAAACAAAATGAAGTGAAAAACTCAGAGGACAAACAGTAAATCCTAAATAAACTCTCAAGTTTGGTCTTGGAGTTTTACATATACAACGACACAGGAGACCATAAATGATGTAATTAACACAGCAAGGGTAGCAGTGCATGGTGCACAGGGTCCCAAGATAACCCTGCCTAAACCCCCTGTGGAGATCTGGACAGGTACAGTGGCCACACATTTTTACAGTAAAATATCATCTTCTTCTCACTCATGGGTTCATGGCTGTAATCAGATCACTTATCCAAAACCTACCTAAGAGAACTTTCTTTAAGGGATATTTAAAACATTCCCCATTTTTAAAGACAGAAATTCAAGACAAAACACAAATGGCACATATAAATGCTAGCATCCAAAGAAGCAAACAAACCAGTTCACAAATCGAGTAAAAGTCTAACAACTCTTTCCTCTCTCCAACAGTGTACCCTAAACAAAGGTATTTTAGCTTAAAGCTCATTACCTGGGAGGCAAGGTTCCCAAAGATGGGCCATTATGTATAATTTAAGCTTATAGGCAACATCCCTTTAGTGATTAACTTGTAATACAATACAAAGTTTCTTTCCCATTAATCTGCAGATGGACTGTGTGTCTGCATTTGAGTTTGAAGGAGAAATTTTCTGATCACCTTTTAGGATCACAAGTGTGAGCCTTGTCACTTAGAGCCAGACAGGGAGCAGAGGATCCACTTCATTCCCACTCCCCACCACCAGAACCTTGTACAGCTCCCTATTTTTGAAGAGGATCAGGACCCTGTTCCAGCAAACCTTTTCAGTGGCCCAGAAGAAGTGACCTGAGTTCTACTGAGCCAGGTGGGAAAGGAGGATGCCTTCTCTACGCTTACAGGGTACAAAAGCCAAAGTCTGCCTGGTCCAACAGACACTAAGCAAAACACCTGTGGCTTGCTAAGAATCTTAGGTCACTTTCTGGCTCCAGCTCTTGTCATCAAATATTCAACTCGAGGAAAATGGAACTCTGCCTACTATGGATAAGCAGTACATGGTCTGGATACACGTCACTCACCTTTCTGTTTGGAGCCCATGCAATACTAGTGGCTGACTCCTGAGCTGTGTTGGCAGATGGAAAGGCATGGAGTTCAAATGGGCTTGAACTTGATCCACTGTTTTAGATTTTGTCTTGAAATGAGGAAATTTTTGTAACCAAACTTCATTCAGTTTAGACATTTCTTCCAGTCTTAGTTGGTATTAGCTATTAGTTATGAAATAGGTAAATACTGGGCCTCATATAAATTCTGTAGGCCTCAGTAAGGCCAACTGGTCAATACATACCTGCTTTAACACTATTCACAATAGCTAAGATATGGAAACAACCTAAATATCCATCAACAGATGAATGGATAAAGAAGATGTTTTATACACACACACAATGGAATATTAGCTGGAAAAAAGAATGAAATAATGTCATTTGCAGCAACATGGATGGACCTAGAGATTATCATACTAAGTGAAGTAAGTCAGGCAGAAAAACAAATATCACATGATATCACCTATATGTGGAATCTAAAATGTAACACAAACGAACTTATCTACGAAACAGAAACAGACTCACAGACTTAGAGAACAGACTGTGGTTGCCAAGGGAGAGGAGCAGCATGGGAGGGCTGGATTGGGAGTTTGGGATTAGCAGATGCAAACTAGTATATACAGAATGGTTAAACAACAAGGTCCTACAGTATAGCACAAGGAACTACATTCATTATCCTGTGAAAAACCATAATGGAAAAGAGTATATATATCTGAATCACGTTTCTGTACAGCAGAAATTAACACAACATTGTAAATCAACTATACAATAAAATACACTTTAAAAAAAAAAAGCCCATTAGTGCCTGCATTGGCTGAAGGTCACTGCTTTGGAAGTTCCCCCTGCTCTTGCAGGAAGTATGGCAGGAGAATGGGCTGGTGGTGCTTATCTTGCTTCTATAAATTGTTTCATAATGGAGTGTTCTTGTGATGAGGTGGGGCACATTGCTGATACCGGTGTTGCTGAAATGTTGTCCCCAGAGCATGTAAATACGGACAGACAGAAGTAGGTCTCGTGCTATGAGGCCCCCTTGGGCAAACATTTTTAGGAGCTTCCTAATCACATGTCACTTGGTGGCTACCTGTCTTCTGTACAGGAACTAGTTCTTCACAGAAGAGTTTACTTGACTAATGATGGAAGACGTTTCCCCTGCTTTCAGAAATTTTCTATCAAGTTGACTTCATTGTAACCAGAGACATTTCTCCTTCAGTTTCCAGTATTATTGCTGTATCTGCTATAAAGTCACATCTGCCAGCTTCCAGTCGTAATTCCTGAGGACTAGTGGGAACTGGGCCCCAGAAACAACAAAGCATGCAGTACAAGACAGCTGCCATCAACATCCTGCCTCTAGCGACTGCCCAGGGTCCCCCGAAGTAAGAGGACCCAATTAAAGTGTCATTGTCCCCTCCAGAAAACAGAGTCCTGTGTGTGCATGGTTGCCAACCTCCATCCCATTATTTGCTTTTCTGCTTTTAAATGTTGTTTCCAAAGAACTTACAGCAGTCCCTGTCATGCATTGTTTTTCATTCTTTTTAGATTAATGAGGTGGCCTGCTCAAGTTAGATGAGCCAAATTAATCTCAATGAATGCAACCCATAACACGGTAAAAGCGAATAAGTGACTTTAACTCTGCTTGCCAAAGAATCTTTTTGGCATGGGACGTGCCTAATTTTTCCTTCCTAACATTCGACAGGAAGAGTGAAAGTGACAGTCATGATCTTGATTCTCCTAAAGCAGACTTTTTAAGAGCATCGAGTATGTGTCAGGGCATTTAGAAAATTTGTTGTTGTTTTTAAAGAGAAAGGATAAGATATCCATCAAGTTCAGCACTGCATCGAATTTGCTTTATTTGAGAAGGAAGTAACTGCATCACAAAAGTCCTGACAAAGATATTAATGGGACTCTGTCAGAATGAATAATAATAAATGGTTTTCTTGGGCATCCAACATAAATGTCCTTATCTAAAATGGTATGTTGAGATGATGAAGCAAAGATGACAATAGAACAGTTGTTCTATTTTCCATTTTGGACAACAGACCAAAAAAATGGACAAAAAACTGTCCATTTTTTTCTGCTAACTGTAGAAACAATGAACGTGATGCTTTACCTAACAAAGGAGTACTGGTGACTGTAAGGAGGGGGCCCCTTCCCTCCTCCAACAGAGAGTTTACCAGCTGCCAATAACAGCCAGCCTGCTGCTAAAATGTCACCAAAAGGGACACAACTGAGGTTACAGTATCCACAGAGGACATGGATATTTAGGAAAACATGAGTCAAAGCAGAGGAAGTAAGCAAAGAAAAAAGAACTGATGAAAAGAAAGTAAATAAGGAAAAGATCTATTCTATAAAAACTCTAGACTTTTTTCAACCTGTAAAATTAGAACCAGCAGCATCTCTTCCCTGCTTACATGGTTCCTTTCTCTAGCCAGTAACCACGAGGACGCCTTCGCCATGGGAAGAATATTGTGATTTAATGACCCAAAGCCCTTTGTTAAATGCCATTTCCCATAAAGAGAGGCTCAAGGTTCTGTGGCCCAGGAGCCATTGAGATGTGCGTTTATGAGGAGGCCCATCCAAACCACGTCAAACACGGGAAATTCTCACCATGGTTTACAAAGGCAAGTCTTTCCCTCACCTGACACATTGCTTGTTAACCTTGGCTGCAACTTAGAACCATGCAGGTTGCTTTTAAAACCCAAGTCCAGTATCCTCAGAATCTCTGGAGCTGGTTCCCAGATGTCAGTGTTTCTTAAAGCTCAGATACTACAAAGCACAGTGAAGGTTCAGAACCACTGGCCTGAAACAGCATGATGTACAGATGGGCAAGTCATGTAGGGCACCTGGGTCAGTTATTTGGGAACTTCCCTAGAGCAATTCACATGGAAGAAAATTTTATTAAAATGTAATAATAATAATGTGTATATGTGCATAGTACTACTTTATATTATAAAGTGTTTTTATGTCCTTGTGAGAGTGCCCCGCTGGGAAAATGCTTTGCATCTTGTAAAACTACACAAATGTTAGATGTAATCAGCCTGGGACTTCCCTGGCAGTCCAGTGCGTAAGACTCTGTGATTCCACTGCAGGGGGCAAGGGTTTGATCCCTGATTGGGGAATTAAGATCCCTCATGCCGCATGGCCAGAAAAAAACAACAAAAAAAGAAGTGATCAGCCTGTGTGATCACTGAGGAAATGAGCAGAATGAGAGGCCTGGGACTCGGTCGGTTCTCACCAAACAAGTGGCTGGCAGACCTTTTACCAAAATTGGCTCCCTGAATTTCCTGTGTCCTCTCCACAACAACTTGGGAGTCAGAATTATCTTTGAAGATGTCCCTAAAAGATTGACATATTTGGTTTCCTCTATTATGAACTGTGATTTAGCCTCATGTACAAACATGTATTAAAAATTGCTCTAAGTTGCCTTAGAAATATGTTGCTTTAGTATCTCCATGATAAGATCACAAGTGAAACAAACTCAATTTTAGCTTGTCTGAAGTTTTCAAAGTTTGTTATTGTTGTTGTAATATTTGCAATTGTATTTTTTTTCACTTGCCCATCAGAGGTTTAGGAAAAACTACTGAGAGGAAAAATGGAAAGTGGAGAAAACCTTATCTATTAACTTAGTTTCTTTGGATGCAAATTGGGATAGATGAAGACTGTTCTTCTCCTGGCTGAATGCTTTAGAAGAACCTAGAGAAACCGCTGTGGAGCTGGAGGGTCTCTAGTGGGGGTGAAGCTGACTTACTGATCAGTGAGTCCCCCTCTCAGGCCTCATCAGGACCCCTCTCCCTCAGGACTTGAAGATAATAACCACATGACAGTTATTGAAACCCCCCAAGTGTCAGACGCTTTACCCACAGTCTCTCATTTAATCCTCAACCACCCTCTGAGTCAGTTATTATCATCTCTACTTTACAGATGAGGAAATTGCAACTCAGAGATTTTGTGACATCTCCAAGTCAAATATCCAGAGAATGGCCAAGCTGGGTGAGAACTGAAGGTCGTGCTCCTCTGGACTCCTGGTCACACATTCTGGGCAGGGCCCCAGCTTCCTAACTGTTCTGGTGGAAAGCCCTCTCTTCAGCTGTGGGGAAACAGGAGCCCCCTTCCCCAGGGCACACCTGTCGATGTGGTTTAGACAACTTTTCTGGGAGGCAGTTTCTCCCAAGTCTGCAGAAGAAAAGGTGGGTGTCATGTCCCTTAAATTCACCACTTCTCACCTCTTCTCCCATCACCTGAGATGGGAAGGGGGCAGAAAGAAGACTGGTTTCCCAGAGCCAGGCCTGATGAGAACTGGATGGGAGTGAGTGTGAGAGGAAGGGCTGGCCTTGGGTGTGGGATCACCTACCACCAGACTGGGGAGCTCTGGTTGATGCCACTTGTATTTACAACCAAGTGAAACTGCTCTATTGGCAGGGCTAACTTAGCTTCACATCCTCGAAGAGCAAGAGGACCAAGTATGTATTTGAGGGGTCAGGTGGTAATGGTGAATAGAAAGTAAGGATGAAAATATCTGCCCTTCACAAGGGCAGATGCCCTTGTGCCACTTGTGCCCTTCACAAGTCTAAATAGTTATATTACCCTCTTGGTCAACTCCATAGTTATTGTTTTGACCTGAGCAAGGGTCTTAAGCCTGACTAGTAGATATTGATTAGACCGGCAAATAGATTTAGGCAGCAAAACAGTAGGAGACTTAAAAAAAACCCTGAGTTTCCAGAATATCAAAGAAGTCATACCAGCTAAAACTGCTGAACCAACTTCTTTAAAAATAAGCATTGATTCAAAATGTAATAGAATAGTGAACTCTTGCATCTTTTTAAGGACGTTGTCTCAATTTTCTCTCCATCTAATGAGGTGGGAAGAAGCATTGGACAAGACAGATAGTCACTCTTGGACTCTGTGCCTCTTCATGGATGGGAGGCCTATGAAGAATGTCTGTGGATTAGTCATTTCTTCTATTTATGTGGTAAGTTAGGTTGACCTAATTGTCTAGTGACCCTTCTATTTCACCATCAGTCAGAAAAGTGATGAGCTTTTTAGGACCTTGGTGCTCCCAGGCATGGAGATCCCACCATTTCTTATTTGCTCATCTCTGTGTTTAATTATTGGTCTGGCCACAGTGAGGGGGCGTGATTCCTCTTTGTTACCTCCTGAACTGTTTGTTTGTTGATTCTACATTGAAGCAGGGGTGTTTCCTAGTCTCACGGAAATTAGAGAGACATTCAGAGAACCCACTGACTGAATAAATAAAAATTAGGGAAAAATCATTATCGGTCAATCATCCAGTTGGATTTTAAGAGGACATGAAAGAAAAGGAGTAACTGATTTTTAAAACTTAAAAATAAACTGTATTATAAAAGTAATATTTGTTTATCATATAAGGTTAGAAAAAAAAAGAGAAAAACACTTCATGATCTCACCTTGTAGAGTTACTAAGACTGTTAACATCTTCTAGAACTTCTGTGCCTATGCATGTGTATGTTTGTATAAGATTATACTGTGCATGCTGTTTCATAGTCTTTTTTTCCATTGGTAATATATCCTTCAGTGTCTTAAAGTTTGGGGGGTTTTGGTTTCTCAGTTAGAAACAGGCCTATGATGGGCATCTTTATAGCTAAACCTTTGTGGACATCATTAATTATTCTTAAGTAAATTACTGAAAGGGAAATGACTGGATCAAAGGATATGGAACACCTAATTGCCCCTCAGAAAGACTGCATCAAGTTACATGTGTTCAAAATCTCCTCTATTTAAGACAAGAGTAGCTGGGCCCTCCCTGAGAGGTGTGCACAGGCTTCCTCCTCCACTTACCAGTAATTCTTACCCTGCTTCCAACTGAGGATATCACTGTTTTTCTTTCCTTTAACAAGTTCCTGAGAGGGCAATGCTCACCCTTCCCTTATTTCCCTTTTCTCTCTCCACTCCTAGGACTGGATTTATCACCCCAGTGAGCCAAGCAAGGACCCTTAATACCATCTTGGAATTCCCAGGATCTCAGAGAGGAGCTAATGCCCTGGGTGAAATTATTAGGCCATTATGTGGAAAGCAGGAAGGAATGCAAAAGCACATATGACTCTAGCTTGTGGGTATTGGATGGGTCCAAGTATCTTCATCAGGACCAGTCCACAGCCCTGGGAAGAGTGGGCTGTTACATGGCAAGGGAGGAAGGAGGCTGACTCCACATGGCCTGCCTGGTAGGAGGTGGTGATTTGGCTGGCAGGATGGGAATGGTATTAACATTGACACCATAGCTGTGTCTGTCTCCAGTAAACCATTTCTGTGAGGGCAAGAGAGGGCTGGTGTTTTCACAGCCCTGCTGCTGAGGACCCTGTCCATGTTCCTTATACCAGGGGCTGCACAACTCAATCCTCTCAGGGAGTAATGTCAGGAAGACCTGTCCTTCCTGTGAAAAAGAGTATGATTCCTTGACTCAGGTAAAGAAAGGTATTTAATCCTACCTGCCTCCTTGAAAGCAAAGTAAAAGTGAAGCAACTATTCTTAGCCTCATTTCTGGTGTAATCATCTCTCCTCACTCCATCTTTCCTATCTGGGTTGCCTGCAAAGAATATTTAGGTCTGTATTTCCAGGTATATATGGTCCTACAGTGTATGTGCTTTTATGGTAAGTCACACCACCTCTCACAGAGAAGGAAAGAAAGCGGGGAGGTAGGAAGGGAAGGAGGTCACCTGGAGGATTTTCTGAGTGGCAGATTTGAAACTTAACTGTGAGTCTTGATTTCCACTTTAATTTACTTAAATACTGGAAGGAATTTATTCCCTTCCATTTATCCAGAACAAGAGGGACATAATAAATAATTGTTAAATTCTTGTTTACTAAAGACTTAAATTCAGGAGTTAGGAGAACTCTTGAAGGAGTGTTTCCCAGATACCTGTGGAGGGGATGGAGGGGAGGGGATGGAAGGAAGGACGAAGGGAGAAGAGAAGAAGGGAGAAATGAGCTATGGCCTGGGAGCATCTCCTAAACCACAGGGAGGGCCCAAGCCTGGAATCACTGCAGGGTGGTGACACTGGCTGCTCTCCCAGCGGGGGCACGATGCTTGCTCTGGGGGCTCAGGCGTAGCCTGACAGCATGGCAAGTGATTTGGGCCACGTCCCAGGAGCTGACAGTCTCCTAAACGGTGCTGAGAAGCTGATAAAAGCTGAAGAGACTTGATGAGCACTTCTTAGACCCGCTCACTGTCATTGCCAGTGGAGCCCATGATCTTAATTGTGGAGCCCAGAAAACTGGGATCTGAATGCTGCCAAGTGACACCACTGGAAGTGCCTGCCATTCTAGGCAGCTCTGTCCCCTGGTGCAGGAGGTAAAGAGTGAAGCTCTCACGAAAAGTTTCCAGATTTTAAGTTATATTTTTCTCAATAAAATGTAAAAAACAAGAGTCAGATATACAGATAAACTCTCCTTTCTTCTTTCTGCCCCATGTGTGTGCAGTCCCCTAGGCTGTAAGTTAACATATGATGAATTAATCATATTACATTTAATCAAAGCTCATTATCAAACTACTAGTAATTGTCCAGCCAGCACTTTATTACCTGCTGTGTTAAGCAGGACTTCCTATTATCTATCCTAAAAACCCCTTTCTTCAAGCTCTAAGAGGCTGCATGGTGGTCAAAATTTTTGAAATTTGATAGGAAGATTCTCGATCATTCCTTGCCCACTTCATTAGACATCAGCTTTAGTCTTCTGTGAACTCCCAGGGGCAGGTTTCACAGGTAGCATGGAAAGGCCTCCAAGAGGCACACATGAGAAGGGAATGGAATGAGCATATTGAAGATTTTGTTTTTCCTTCTATTCATTTAACCTTATTCTTTCCTCTGGTCTGGCTTCCCCTCTGCGTCCCGCTGACCAGCATAGTGCTCGGCAGGTGACAGGCAGAACCTCCAGAAGGCTTATTTGGTAAGTGAATGAAATGAACATACTGAACATACTGGAGTATCTTCTTTTTTTTTTTTTTGTCTTTCAATTTCCTTGGTTATTCTATTTGCCTTTCTCCTGGTTGACTCCAAGCACCATAGTGACATTCTTGTAAAGGTCTGAAACCATTACAGAGGCCCACAGGGCAAATTGCACATTTATGTACCCTACGCTTCTAGATGTTAATGGTCAGATTAAAACTTGAATAAGTGGAGGGCAGACTTGTTCCTGGTGAAAAGACTACATTTCATAAAATTGCCTGTTATTTCTAAGTTGTACCTAAAGGTCCAGGGCCGTTCCATTATAATCCCACCAGAGTTGATGGAAGGCAGTGAACAGAAAAGGCATGAGGGGATAATTCTGTAAAAATGGTTCTCAAATTCATCCAGAATAATAAGATAGAGGAAATCTCAAAAGAAATTCTAAAGATAATAAGTAAATGGGGAAAGATTTATCTTTCCAAACTCTAAACCATAAACACTGCTTTAAGAATGAACAAAGCCCATGTGGTACTGGCACACAAATAAGTAGATCTAAAAAAATAATAGAACAAGTATAGAAAGATGCTTTTACAAGCAGTCAGTTTTTTAATTTTAAGATATTTGAAACACAGGAATCCATAACTCCATACAATAATACATATAAATAAGTGGGAGAGAAGGGAGGACTATGGCTTTCAATGGAATGTTGACTGCCTGGCTGACAAGTGTGGAAGGAGTGCTAGAGTTGGAAAATCATTGTTCTGCAGCCATCATGGTACAGACAAGAATCATCAGTGGATACTAAGTCAAGGGGGAGGGAGGGACAGATTTTGATGGTAAGCAGGATATTTGCATGGTATTAAAGTGTCTCCCCACACATGGAAGCAACCTAAATGTCCATCAACAGATGAATGGATAAAGATGTGGTATATATATATATATACACACACACACACCACACACACACACACACACACACACACACACACACACACACACACACACACACACACACACTGGAATATTAGCCATAAAAAGAATGAAATAATGCCACTTGCAGCAACATGGAATGGACCTGGAGTTTATCATACTAAGCGAAGTGAGTCAGACAGAGAAAGACAAACATCATATGATATTACTTATATGTGGAATCTAAAGTATGACACAAATGAACTTACCTATGAAACAGAAACAGACTCAGACATAGAGAACAGACTTGTGGTTGCTGGGAGGGCAGGGAGATGAATTGGGAGTTAGGGGTTAGCAGATGCAAACTATTATGTATAGAATGGATAACAACAAGGTCCTACTGTATAGCACAGGGGACTATATTCCATATCCTGTGACAAATCATAATGGAAAAAAATAAAGTGTCTTCCATGGATCGCTTACTAGTTAAAAGGGGAAAACACTAACTATACAGTAATTACCAGGTGATCAAAATTAATAGTACCAATATGGGACAGATGAATATCATGAAACCAGATATAATACTTTGAGACAAAATGTCACTTCTATCATATCCCAGCTGGAATGTATAATCTGAATTTAGTCATTAAGGAATGTCAGGCAATTCCCCCCAAAGAAAAAGGGAATGAATGCTTTCAAAAAATGTCAAATGCATAAAATTAAAAAAAAAAAGACTGGGTATAGATTAAAAGAGATTAAAGAGACATGACAACCAAATGTAATACCTGATCCTAAACTAGATCCTGTGTTGGAGGTGGGGAGGGATGCTAGGAAGGACATTATTGCTAAAATTGGAACATGGACTTTATATATTTTTTTTATTGAAGTATTGTTGATTTACAATGTTGTTAGTTTCAGGTGTACAGCAAAGTGATTCAATTATACATATCTATATATCTATATATATGTATATTCTTTTCCAGATTCTTTTCCCCTATAGGTTATTACAAAATATTGAGTATAGTTCCCTATGCTATACAGTAGGTCCTTGTTGGTTGTCTATTTTATATACAGTAGTATGTATATGTTAATCCCAAACTCCTAATTTATCCCTCCCCTGGAACATGAACTTTAAAGTATTGTATCAATGTTAAATTTACTTAAATTGACAACCCTACTGTGGTTATGTAAGAGAAATTCTAATTTCTAGAAAATGCACACTGAAGTATCCAGAGGAAAAGAGTCACAGGGAGTGCAACTTACTCTCAAAAGTTCAGGAAAAGACTCAGGAGGAACTATTTATATAAAATAGGTAGATAGATAATAGAGCAAATGGGTGCAAAATGTTAGCAATAGGTGAATCTAGGTAAAAGGTACATGGAGGGCTTCCCTGGTGACGCAGTGGTTGGGAGTCCACCTGCCGATGCAGAGGACGTGGGTTCGTGCCCTGGTCCAGGAGGATCCCACATGCCACGGAGTGGCTGGGCCCGTGAGCCATGGCCACTGAGCCTGCACGTCTGGAGCCTGTGCTCCTCAACAGGAGAGGCCACGACAGTGAGAGGCCCACGTACTGCAAAAAAAAAAAAAAAAAAAGGTACATGGATGTTCTTTGTACTATTATTGCAACTTCTCTGTAACTTTGAAATTATTTCCAAATAAAAAGTGTTTTTTTGTTGTTTTTGTTTTTGTTTTAAGAATACACAGTTGGGACTTCCCTGGTGGCACAATGGTTAAGAATCTGCCTGCCAATGCAGGGGACATGGTTTCGATCCCTGGTCCAGGAAGATCCCACATGCCATGGAGCAACTAAGCCTGTGCACCACAACTGCTGAGCCTGCGCTCTAGAGCCCATGAGCCACAACTACTGAGCCTGCACACCACAACTACTGAAGCCCGTGTACCTAGAGCACATGCTCCACAACAAGAGAAGCCACCACAGTGAGAAGCCTGTGCACTGCAATGAAAAGTAGCCCCCACTTGGCGCAACTAGAGAAAGTCCACGTGAAGCAACGAAGACCCAATGCAGCCAAAAATAAAAATAAAATAAAATAAATTTATAAAAAAAAATATATGTCCACTATTTAAAAATACTAAAAAAAGAAAAAAGAAAAATGAATACACACAGTTATGGTCCCATTTATATAAAGTTCAAGAATAGGCAAAACTGGGACTTCCCTTGTGGTCCAGTGGTTAAGAATCCGCCTTCCAATGCAGGGGATGTGGGTTTGATCCTTGGTCAGGGAATTAAGATCCCACATTCTGCGCGGCAACTAAGCCTGCACGCCGCAACTACTGAGCCTGCAAGCTCTAGAGCCTGCATGCCACAACTAGAGAGCCCATGTGCTGCAACTACTGAGCCTGTGTGCTCTGGCATGGAACGAAAGATCCCGCATGCCACAACAAAGATCCTGCGTGCCACAACCAAGACCTCACACAGCCAAATAAATAATTTAAAAAATAAAATAAAATAAAAAAGGATAGACAAAACTACTAGAGAGGTACTGAGCGGGTGGGGCTCACAGGAGTCAGGTGTGGTGTTGGAGACATTTTATACCTGGATCTCAGTAATGGCTACGTGACTGTATGTTTATATGTAAACATTTATTGAGTTGTTTGCTTAAAATTTGTGTACATATACATACTATGCCTCAATTATAAATTTAATTTAAAAAATTTTTTATTAATTGTGGTTGAGAGCAAGTCATATATGAAAGTGGAGGAATGCAATGAAATTGCATTTGTAATGAAATGGGACCAAGAAAAACTACTTTTACTTCAAAATTGGCCTCAGAACTTTCACACATGAAACAAACTATTCTAAATCACCATAGGACTACACACAACAGAATGATACAATTGCTGTGCAAGAAAGGCTAAGTCGGAGAAGGATTGGCAGAGAGGTTGATTAGGAAAGATCTCCAGGAAACTTGAGGTGAGGCTTGAAAGGAAATATAGGAGTTGGAAAGGAAGAGGATTACATAGCATACTTACTAATTTCCCTTCTTCAACCATTTATGTAAGCTTTTAGGTTGGTGAGGCTTTCATTTGAGACTGGCTTGGTCTTTTTTTTTAATGCACAAGTATAGAACTGAAGAAAGTCGTATCTGTAATATAAAGAAATAAACGAGAGTATATTATCTCTCTGAGGAGAAGTATTTAAAAAAAAAACAAACTATGATGATGGATTCTCGAGACATGGGGCTGCAAGAGAAGGTTGGCACTTAGCAAGTCTACATACTTACTTAAACCCACATTTATAGAGGACCCTCTCCCATGTCCTGGACAAAAGTGCTATTCTTGGGAGACCAAGATGTGTCCCTCAAAGCCCCAAAGAGCTTACACACTCATAGGAATACATAACAAAGAGTCATATTAAAAATGGCAAGTTGGGACCTCTCGTCTGCAAAGTGAAATGAGATCACACTTTTTTGTACCCCCTCTGCTCCAAAACATAACAGTGATGGACAAGATATGCAAATAGACATAGCCAGCCTCCACAACAAATAAACCAGAAAAGGAAAAATATGTAAAGCAGAGAACAAACTGAAGCACAAGCCTCTTAAGACATGGGTGAGAAAAGAAATTGTTGCAGTGGAGTTAAAGGGGCCAAAATGCTTGATTAAAGAGGGGAGACCAAAGCCAGAGGAAGGGCTACACCATCCCAATAGCCTCACCAAATGAAGACAAGGGGAAAAAAAAAAAAACCTTTTGTCTATGTCATTTTCTGGCCTAAACATACATACATACACACTCACACACACACACACACACACACACACACACACACACTGGAATATTACTCAGCCATAAAAAAATTAAATTTTGCTATTTTCAGCAATGTGGTTGGACATAGAAAATATTATGCTTAGTGAAATAAGTCAGAGAAAGACAAATACTGTATGATATTTATATGGTCGAATCTAAAAAACAATACAAATGAATATATGCAAAACAGAAACAGACTTACAGTTATAGAAAACAAACTAGTGGTTACCAGAGGGGAGAGGGCAGTGGGGAGGGGCGATTTAGGGGTATGGGATTAAGAGATAAAAACTACTAGCTATAAAATAGATAAGCTATTTTATTTATTTTTAATATATAAATAGATATAGCCATTATCTTATAATAATTTTAATGGATTATAATCTGTAAAAATACTAAAACACTAGGCTATACACCTGAAATTAATATGACATTATAAATCAACTATATTTCTATTTTAAAATATATATATATATTACCCTTCCTGTTTATAACCCTGCAATGATTTCTGTTGCTTTTAGATTAAAATCCAAACAGAGCCAATCAATCAATTAATAAATGTTATTACCCAGAGATAAACCAAGTTCCTGCTGGCTCAGTAACTGCATTTGCAAAGTCTTCGTTATTACCAGAGATCAGGATCTTTTGAAATCCTTCTGGACTAAGGGTCCAGGAGCCAGGTAGAAGCAACTAAAAAAACCATCAGATGAAGACAGATGAGCAATGAGGCAAAAAGATAAAAAGAAAATACATTTTTATGGGTAAATAAACAAAATATCTCCCATTCAAAAACAAAATTCCATTTTAAAATGTTATGTTTTTACCATAAAAAGAAATCAAACACTAAGAAAGAGCCAAAACAACCAACAATCAGAATGAATTCTCTCCATGTGAAAGTTAAAAACAGTTCAACAAAGATCTTAAAATTAATGTTTTTAGGATGCTCAAAGAGATGACTAAAATTATAAATTTCATTCAACATGGTAGGAAATGACAAAATAAAAGCAGGCCAAAAGGAAATAAGAATGGATTCCTATATCATGAAATGGTATGCACCTAACAATTTAACTTCAAAATATATAAAACATATAAAAATAAAATTTCAAGGGAAAAAATCACAAATCAGTGATTAAAGTAGAAAATGTTAACATATCTTTATCGGGTATGTTAAAATAAACTGATAAAAGAAGCAGACCAAAATCAACAAGGACATAGAAGATTTGAGCAACACAATTAACAAGTTTAATCTAATGGGTATTTACGGAACCATTACACCCTGGCAGCACAAAGGTCTCTCCGGACTCTTCTAGGCATTAATTAATACTTTGCTGTTTCTGGAAGATTCATTCCAGCCTTATCCTAGATAAGGTGCCTATCATTTCTGCCATTATTGCATCAGTGACGATAATAATTGCTGAGATTTATTGAGCCAGGCCAAGGGCTAATTACTCTGTTACCTAATTTAATCTTAAAAACAGTTCTCTAAGGTTGTACTTTCCAAAGTACTGGCTACATGTGACTCTTGAAAACTTGAAATGTGTCTAAATTGAGATATAATGTAAACATAAAATACACACTAGAATTTTAAGACACAGTACCAAAAAAAAAAGAATAACACATTTCATTAATAATTTTAATAGGGGCTTCCCTGCTGGCCCAGTGGTTAAGAATCTGCCTGCCAATGCAAGGAACACAGGTTCGCACCCTGTGTTCGCACCCTGGGAAGATCTCACATGCTGCAGAGCAACTAAGCCCACGCACCACAACTACTGAGCCTGAGTTCTAGAGCCCACAAGCCACAACTACTGAGCCCATGTGCCACAACTACTGAAGCCTGTGCACCTAAAGCCCGTGGTCCACAGCAAGAGAAGTCATGACAATGAGAAGCCCACGCACCCCGTTCACCATAGCTAGAAAAAGTCGTGCACAGCAATGAAGACCCAACACAGCCAAAAATTTTTAAATAAATAATTTTTATATCTATTACATGTTGGACACAGACAATCTCATACATGCCAACAGTCAACAAATCTACTCTGTGACCATGATGGAGCAGGACAAAAACATGATCACTGAAATTGTGTCTGAGCCCAAAGAGCGCAAGAACACAGTCCAGACCATAAAAATGACCAAACGCCCCAACTCCCAGCTAATACAAGTGACTTCTTCCCCAATTACAGCTTTTATTCTGTTTTGTTTCTCTCACCTCTGAGGGATAAAAATTATTAAGGTTTAGCAGAATTGTTCCTGCTCACAGCACCCAGTCAGAGCAAAACCACCTGCCTTTGAATTCTCTCCCAAATCACCTAACACAAGTTCAAATCCTGCAACAGCCCCCTCCTAACCGCCCCTTTCTGAAAAGCCTCGAGGCTCCATGTGGATGGCTATTTCCAGCACTGCCACAGGTCATTAAATCCACTTTGTTCAACTACAATGTACTCCCGTTGGTCTTTGGCTGGAGGGCATTGACAAACCCCATTTACCAGATAAGAAAATTGGGCCTGGAAAAGCTAAGTAACTGACTTTGAGGTCACACAGGATACTGGGCTACCATCAGTGATCTTCAACCCTGACCACACATCAGATTCTCTGGATATGGGACCGAAACATCCATATGTATTAAAAGATCCCCCAGCAGTAGCCAGCCAGCTGAGGTTGAGAAACGCTGGCCGGGTGATGTTTAGGGCGGCACATCTCAAACTTTAACATGCCTGTCAATCATCCAGGGATCTTGTTAGAAATGCAGATTCTGATTCAGTGGGTCTGGGTGGAGCCTGAGATTCTGCATTTCTAACAAGATCCCAGGTGACACTGACACTGCTGGTCCACAGACCATATTTTGAATAACAGAATCTGGTGTCTCCTACACCTCCATAGCACTGACTTTCCAGAAATGTGTTTTATGTCTCTATTTATCTAAAAAAGTAACATTCATTTATTGAGCACCTACGATTCATTAAGCACCATGCTGAACCCTGGGGAATCCAGCAGGAAACCAGAGAGAAAATGTCTCTGACCACCCAGAGCTGACTTTCTCAGGACTGAGGCGGAAGTGTCTCATTGTCCGGTTGACCCAGGGTCAGCGATCATGCTTCCCCTCTAGCTGGGGCCCTTGTGTTGGTTGGGACCCTGGTAGCTTCCTTCCAGCATCAACATTTTATTATTTGATTTTCTCCTGAATAGTATGAATTTGGGAACCATACATTTATTCCAGAGATGTTTGTTTACTAAAACAACTATAACATGGGGAAGAGAAAACACAATATATTCAAGGTCATGAAAATAGAAACTGTGTTGTCATTTTTTAAAAAAATCACAGCAAATGTAATGGAATTTCATAGTACATTATTTAGCATCCATGAAAGAATCCCCCCAAAGATTATCGCATGCTTAAAGTAGGTCAGATTCTGGGACTACGTGTCTTTAGACTGTACCTAACTGAATCTCAAATGTTTTCATTGCTCTTGCATTTAAATGGTTTTGACATGAAATTTTAATTAGTCTTCAAAAAGCATTGTAAGTCTGCTGCTGGGAGATGGGGAATTTGGTAACCCTGACTTTTTTGTTTCTCCTGAATGTTATACCTACATGGCCAATTTATTGTGTAGGGTGAAAAAGAGAAAAGCTGTCCTTGACACCTGGGAGCTGGCTTGGTGCTCTCTGCTGGGCTGTGGTCCTCTTGCGGAATATAACACTTGCACAGACCATCAGCATCAGATGATTTCTGATTCCGTACACCCTCTTTTCGGACCACCATTTCCTATTCTTCTAGCTCACAAGCCTTACCTCAGATGCATGGATCTCACGGATGCAAAGCCAAGCTTTTCAACTCCCCCAGGCCTGGCCTCAGCCGCTGGACGAGGCCGAAGAGACTCACAGCATCAGCTGAGCTGCCTCACGTTAGGCTCAGGAGCAGGGCCACTGCAGATGCTCACACATGCTCTCAGGCTGCGGGACAGACCCGGCAGGCGATTCCCCCGGGGGCGATTTGAGCTGGGCAACATATAGGGAAGGGAAGAGGGGTTTGAGGTAGAACTGAGAGGTCCTGGGGGAAAAAACATGGAGGAAAGGGGATCAGAAGTGAGGGGTCATCTTCAGAAGCACTGGCTTCCAGTGGAAGAAAGTGGCATTTCACGTTTCTGGGGTAGAAAGAAACAAATTCCTTTTGGGAGCATGACCTCTTACTCCTCATCCCCCAAGTTCTGGACCATCGCATTCATAAGCCCTTTTACAATATTTTAGAAAGAGGTTCATTTAATTAAAAAGCACTACCGGGCTTCCCTGGTGGCGCAGTGGTTGAGAGTCCACCTGCCGATGCAGGGGACACGGGTTTGTGCCCCGGTTGGGGAAGATCCCACATGCCGCGGAGCGGCTGGGCCCGTGAGCCATGGCCGCTGAGCCTGCGCGTCCGGAGCCTGCTGTGCTCCGCAACGGGAGAGGCCACAACAGTGAGAGGCCCGCGTACCGCTAAAAAAAAAAAAAAAAAAAAAAGCACTACCAAGTAGCCTAGTGCTGCCGCCGTTGCGTGCAGGGCAGAGAGCTCCGTAGCGGTCTGGTCTCTGGATATCCCCCCGTTGTCGTCACACCCACAGCGCTAGACGGTCGTGGACTCGCCCCACCTCCTGACGTGCCTCGTCCGGCTTTCCGCCCCTACTCCCAGCTCTCCTGTGACGTGGAACAGCTCTTCTCTTATTTTGGGCCATTCTTCTCCTTTTGAGCTCCGCAATCACCTGCCTCTTTCCCAAAACACATCTCCAGTATTAATAAAGGAAACATTTCTGCTCAAGCCACAGTCTCAGAGCATCTAGTGTCAATGCCCCCACATGGCAGTAGGCAAGCATTCTTTCTTGGGGAGTGTGGGAGACTGAAAACGGCCCCCCAAAAGATACACATGCTCTAATCCCTGGAACCTGTGACAGCTACCTTATGTGGCAAAACAGAACTCTGCAGAAGTGATGAAGTTCAGGATTTTGAGATGGGGAGATTGTCCTGGATTATGGGAGTGAACGCTAAATGCAAGCTCATGCGTCCTCCCTGGAGGGAGGCAAAGAGAAGACAGGCAAAGAGGAGAAGCAGAGTGACGACGGAGGATGCAGCCACATGGCCAGGAACACCGACAGCCACAGGAGCTTGGAAGAGACCAGGAATGGATTCTCTCCTGGAGCCTCCAGAGGAAGCCCAGCCTGCCAGCACCTTGATTCAGACCTCTGCCCCCCTAGAACTGGAGAGACTACATTTATCTCTAAGCCACTGAGATTATGATAGTTTGTCACAGCCTCCCCAGGAAACTAGTATAAGGAGGTCCCACCTCTCCCTCTCCTGCCAGCGAGCTGGTGAGCAGCCTGCCGGGAGCACAGAGTGGGCACCAGACTCAGAAAGACAAAGAAGTATGTGTGGAGCAGCCAGGGGATTCCAGCCAAGGTGTCTGCCTGTGTTTCTGCTCTTGACCTGTCCTTGGGCAATGAGGGTCACTACCCAGAAAGAGGCAGAACGTTCATACTTCAGATGAACCCAGAAGCCCTCAGCTACAAACCAGCATTTCTTGGGGGGGAAAAAAACCCATTTTTGAAAGAGAAAAATTTACAGGGAAAGCCTTCAGGGAGGTGACCTTTCTTGAAATGTCATGGCTTGTGCAAACTTCCAGTGTTCAGTTTGGCAAACAGAGGAGCCTGGGGCTGGCAGGAGAGGAAGGCCCAGGGTAAGCTGATGCTACTGAAGGCTGTTGGTTTAGAAGGGGCTGGAAGCACCAGGGGCTAAAACCATTTGCAGAAAGCCCCTTCCTTTCCTGAGTTCAGCTAACCCCAGTGTTGTCCAACAGGGGCTGAAGAACCAAAACGTTCAATGAATAAAAATGTTTCTAGCCTCTCAGACCTACCCCTTCCCCAGGCTAGTGTGAATGGCAGAAAAAAAAAATACCTTTTGGTGGGTGTGAGTTATGCTGTGCCCGAGGGGAGTCGGGGATCTCTTAAACAAATACTTCTTTCTCTTAATATTTACTTTTCATAATTAAAATATATAAGCATTTTACAGAAGATTTGTAAAACAGAATAGAAGGGGAAAAAAATCATACACCCATCTCTCTAAATGCACCCACCCACTGTTGGGATTTCAGAGTATTTCCTTCTTCCACATTGTTTTTCTTTGGTTTTAGAAAACTACAATCAGAGGACTAGATTCTCAAATTCTGAGAGCTTGCACCTGACCACCCACTTTGAGAAGGTTACCTATCACCTCTCCCTGTTTTTATGTTCCTCATAACCCTCATCATCATCTGCAATACTCACCTGCAGTCAAGGCCCAGACATTGTAGGGAAAAGGGATGAGGAGGAGGGGAATGAAAATTGGTACCAACCACCGAAGCAAAATTAAGCTCATTTGGATAGTGTTCATTAGTGATGTTAAATCCAAATGGCAAAAGTGAAAACTCTAACTTTATACAGTTGATTCTCATTATTCATGGATTTGTGAATTCGCCTACATACTAAACTTCCTCTGTAAATGGAAAATCAATACTTGTGGGCCTGGGGTCATTTGCAGACACAGAGGAGGGAAAACCTTGAGACCCTGCCACCATGTTCCAAGCCGAGGTCTGGGAGGCTGAAGCCTCCTTGCTTCAGCTCTTCTTGTAAACAAGGGTCCTTTTTGAGTTTTATTTAGTGCTATGTTTATACATTTTTGTGCTTTGTGTTGGTGATTTTGCTGTTTTCCAAGCCTAGTACAGAAGTGCTGTCTAGGGTCCTAAGTGCAGAAGGCTGTGATGAGTCTTATGGAGAAAATACACGTGTTAAATAAGCTTCATTCAGGCGTAAGTTCTAGTGCTATTGGCGATGAATTCAATGCCAATGAATCAACCAAATATATTAAAAGGTGTCTTTAAACAGAAATACACATTAAACAAGGTATGTACCCATCAGTTGACAAAAACACCATGACCAGAAGACCAGGACCCTAACCCTGTATTTCCCCTAGGAGCAGTGGTTCCATGTTCACAAATCTAGTGTCCATGGCAGCTTTATAGAATATCATGACTGCAAATAACAAGATTCGATTAGACACATTTAAAAAAATATTTTCCTTAAAAAACTTAAAATAGAGTTACCATATGATACTGCAAGCCCATTCCTGGGCATATATCCAGAGAAAACTCTAATTTGAAAAGATACATGCACCCCAATGTTCATTGCATCACTATTTACAATAGCCAAAACATGGAAAAAACCTAATTGTCCATCAACAGATGAATGGATAAAGAAGATATGGTACATATATATAATGATATACTACTCAGCCATAAAAAAAGAATGAAATAGTGCCATTTGCAGCAACATGGATGGACCTAGAGATGATTATCATACTAAGTGAAGTAGGTCAGACCAAGACAAATACCATGGTATCGCTTATATGTGGAATCTAAAATATGACACAAATGAACTTATCTGTGAAACAGAAACAGAATCACAGACATAGAGCACAGACGTGTGCTTGACCAGAGGGTGGGGGAAGGAAGAATTGGGAGTCTGGGGTTAGCAGATGCAACCTACTATATATAGGATGGATAAATAGCAAGGTCCTACTGTGTAGCACAGGGAACTATATTCAATATCCTGTGATAAACCATAATGGAAAAAATATGAAGAAGAATGTATGTATATGTATAACTGAGTCACTTTGCTGTACTCCAGAAACTAACAAAGCATTGTAAATAAACAATACTCAGTAAAATAAATTTTTTAAAAAATTATACCTTTAGAGGATTTTGATGCATGTATAATGAAAACAGATGGACCAAGTTCATGGGCACATCTGTGTACAAGTCAGTGAGGACAGCAAATGTGCTTCTAACTTTTGTTCTACGTGTCAGAGACCACTGGAACCCTCCCCAGCACCCCTTTTTTCTCACAGCACCCTAATTTTATTTGGGGTACAAAAACATACAACCCAAAAATCTACATTTCCCAGCTTCACTTGCAACTGACAGTGATCACAAGAGTGTAAGCAGCAGTCATTGATGGTGAGGTGGTTTTTTAAATTGCAATAAAGGATACATGAACATAAAAGTTACCATTTTCACCATTTTTAAGTGTACAATTCAATGGCATTAAGTATATTCATATTGTAGTGTTACCATCACCACTATTCATCTCCAGAACTTTTTCATCATCTCAAACTGAAACTCTGTCCCCATTAAACACCTTCCCCACCCTCCCCTGTCCCCTGGTAACCACTATTCTACTCTCTGTCTCCAGTCACATGACATACCTGTCATACCATATGACATACCAGTCATGTGGTAAATGCATGTCTAACTTTTTAAGAAACGGCCAAATTGATTTCCAAAGTGTTTGTGTATTCCCACCAGCTACTCTGAGGTTCAGGTTTCTCCATGCCCTCACCAGTACTTGGTGTGGCCAGTCTTTCTATGTTGAACCATTCTAATAAGTGCGTAGTGGTATCTCATTGTGGGTTTTTGGATTTTTTTATTTGTCTCAAAAATCTTTTCTTAATACGGTGAAATTCACATGACAAAATTAAACATTTTAAAGTGAACACATCAATGGCATTAAGTACATTCACGATACTGTGCAACCACCACCTCTATCGAGTTCCAAAACCTGTGCATCCCTTCCAAATAAGACCCCATTAAGCAGTCACTCCTGGTCCCCTCTCTCCTCAGGTCACCATCAAACTACTCTCTGAATTTGATAACTCTAGGGGCCTCATATAACTGGAATTACATAGTATTTGTCCTTTTGTGTCTGGCTTATTTTACTGAGCATGTTTTCAAGTTTTATCTATGTTGTAGCATGTATCAGAATTCCATTCCTTTAAAGCTGAACAGTATATTCCACCTTTCATTGTCTTAGTCCATTCGGGCGGCTATAACAAAATACCATAAACCATGGGGCTTATAAACCGAAATTTATTTCTCACAGTTCTGGAGGCTGGGAAGTCCAAGCCCCAGGCACAGCAGATTGTGTCTGGTGAGGACCCTCTTTCTGGTTCATAGACAGTGTCTTTGTGCTGTGTCCTCACTTGGTGGGAAAGGAGCAATCTAGCTCTCTGGGGTCTCTTTTATAAGGGCACTAAACACCTCCCAAAGTCCCAATGTCCTAATACTATTAGGTTGTGCATTAGGTTCTACATATGAATTTGGGCTGGGTAGGGGAGGTTTCAGTGGGGGACACAATTTTATACCCCTCCCTGGTTCCTTTACTTCCTCTCTGAATGTGGATGTAACAGCTGGAACTTCAGCAACGATCTTAGAACTTGAGGACACTTTGAAGATGGGGCACTAAGAAAGATGAAAGTCTCCTTGATCATATCATGGAGTGTAATATAGAGATGGTGATGGCCAGGTTTCCTTCCTGTGAGAGAAAAATCCAGTCCCTCATTTGTCTTGTGGGGTCAGAGTGGTCTCTGATACTTAGCAAATACAGGCCCTAACTGACACATCTCCCTTAGTACTGACCTCCATCCTGGGGCAACATTGGTTGGATCAGAAATAATTCTGCTAGGAATAAACCTACCTAAGGAGGTAAAAGACCTGTACTCAGAAAACTATAAGACACTGATGAAAGAAATTAAAGATGACACAAACAGATGGAGAGATATACCATGTTCTTGGATTGGAAGAATCAATATTGTGAAAATGACTATACTACCCAAAGCAATCTACAGATTCAATGCAATCCCTATCAAATTACCAGTGGCATTTTTTACAGAACTAGAAAAAGAAATCTTAAAATTTGTATGGAGACACAAAAGACCCCGAATAGCCAAAGCAGTCTTGAGGGGAAAAAATGAAGCAGGAGGAATCAGACTCCCTGACTTCAGACTATACTACAAAGCTACAGTCATCAAGACAATATGGTACTGGCACAAAAACAGAATAGGATAGAAAGCCCAGAGGTAAACCAATGCACCTATGGTCAATTAATCTATGACAAAGGAGACCAGGCTATACAATGGAGAAAAGACAGTCTCTTCAATAAGTGGTGCTGGCAAAACTGGACAGTTACATGTAAAAGAATGAAATTAGAACACTCCCTAACACCATATACAAAAAAAACTCAAAATGGATTAAAGACCTAAATGTAAGACCAGACACTATAAAACTCTTAGAGGAAAACATAGGAAGAACACTCTTTGATGTAAATCACAGCAAGATTTTTTTTGATCCACCTCCTAGAGTAATGGAAATTTTAAAAAAGTAAACAAATGGAACCTAATGAAACTTAAAAGCTTTTGAAAAGCAAAGAAAACTACAAACAAGATGAGAAGACAACCCTCAGAATGGGAGAAAATATTTGCAAATGAATTAATGGACAAAGGATTAATCTCCAAAATATATGAACAGCTCATGCAGCTCAATATTAAAAAAAAAACAACCCAATCCAAAAACAGGCAGAAGAACTAAATAGACATTTCTCCAAAGAAGACATACAGATGACCAAGAAGCACATGAAAAGCTGCTCAACATCACTAATTTTTTTTTAACATCTTTATTGGAGTATAACTGTTTTACAATAGTGTGTTAGTTTCTCCTTTACAACATAGTGAATCAGTTATACATATACATATGTTCCCATATCTCTTCCCTCTTGCGTCTCCCTCCCTCCCACCCTCTCTATC